>NC_070588.1:2217277-2229777 GCF_027409825.1 Scomber japonicus | reverse complement strand
TTACAGTAAAAGTACTGCAGTATTATGAGTGATGTAGTATGCAGTATTACAGTAAAAGTACTGCAGTATTATAGTGATGTAGTATGCAGTATTACAGTAAAAGTACTGCAGTATTATAGTGATGTAGTATGAAGTATTACAGTAAAAGTACTGCAGTATTATAGTGATGTAGTATGCAGTATTACAGTAAAAGTACTGCAGTATTATAGTGATGTAGTATGCAGTATTACAGTAAAAGTACTGCAGTATTATAGTGATGTAGTATGCAGTATTACAGTAAAAGTACTGCAGTATTATAGTGATGTAGTATGCAGTATTACAGTAAAAGTACTGCAGTATTATAGTGATGTAGTATGAAGTATTACAGTAAAAGTACTGCAGTATTATGAGTGATGTAGTATGCAGTATTACAGTAAAAGTACTGCAGTATTATGAGTGATGTAGTATGCAGTATTACAGTAAAAGTACTGCAGTATTATAGTGATGTAGTATGCAGTATTACAGTAAAAGTACTGCAGTATTATAGTGATGTAGTATGCAGTATTACAGTAAAAGTACTGCAGTATTATAGTGATGTAGTATTCAGTATTACAGTAAAAGTACTGCAGTATTATAGTGATGTAGTATGCAGTATTACAGTAAAAGTACTGCAGTATTATAGTGATGTAGTATGCAGTATTACAGTAAAAGTACTGCAGTATTATAGTGATGTAGTATGAAGTATTACAGTAAAAGTACTGCAGTATTATGAGTGATGTAGTATGCAGTATTACAGTAAAAGTACTGCAGTATTATGAGTGATGTAGTATGCAGTATTACAGTAAAAGTACTGCAGTATTATAGTGATGAAGTATTACAGTAAAAGTACTGCAGTATTATGAGTGATGTAGTATGCAGTATTACAGTAAAAGTACTGCAGTATTATGAGTGATGTAGTATGCAGTATTACAGTAAAAGTACTGCAGTATTATAGTGATGTAGTATGCAGTATTACAGTAAAAGTACTGCAGTATTATAGTGATGTAGTATACAGTATTACAGTAAAAGTACTGCAGTATTATAGTGGTGTAGTATACAGTATTACAGTAAAAGTACTGCAGTATTATAGTGATGTAGTATGCAGTATTACAGTAAAAGTACTGCAGTATTATAGTGATGTAGTATGAAGTATTACAGTAAAAGTACTGCAGTATTATGAGTGATGTAGTATGCAGTATTACAGTAAAAGTACTGCAGTATTATGAGTGATGTAGTATGCAGTATTACAGTAAAAGTACTGCAGTATTATAGTGATGTAGTATGAAGTATTACAGTAAAAGTACTGCAGTATTATGAGTGATGTAGTATGCAGTATTACAGTAAAAGTACTGCAGTATTATAGTGATGTAGTATGCAGTATTACAGTAAAAGTACTGCAGTATTATGAGTGATGTAGTATGCAGTATTACAGTAAAAGTACTGCAGTATTATGAGTGATGTAGTATGCAGTATTACAGTAAAAGTACTGCAGTATTATAGTGATGTAGTATGCAGTATTACAGTAAAAGTACTGCAGTATTATAGTGATGTAGTATGCAGTATTACAGTAAAAGTACTGCAGTATTATAGTGATGTAGTATGCAGTATTACAGTAAAAGTACTGCAGTATTATAGTGATGTAGTATGCAGTATTACAGTAAAAGTACTGCAGTATTATGAGTGATGTAGTATGCAGTATTACAGTAAAAGTACTGCAGTATTATAGTGATGTAGTATGCAGTATTACAGTAAAAGTACTGCAGTATTATAGTGATGTAGTATGCAGTATTACAGTAAAAGTACTGCAGTATTATGAGTGATGTAGTATGCAGTATTACAGTAAAAGTACTGCAGTATTATAGTGATGTAGTATGCAGTATTACAGTAAAAGTACTGCAGTATTATAGTGATGTAGTATGCAGTATTACAGTAAAAGTACTGCAGTATTATGAGTGATGTAGTATGCAGTATTACAGTAAAAGTACTGCAGTATTATAGTGATGTAGTATGCAGTATTACAGTAAAAGTACTGCAGTATTATAGTGATGTAGTATGCAGTATTACAGTAAAAGTACTGCAGTATTATGAGTGAAGAAGTATGCAGTATTACAGTAAAAGTACTGCAGTATTATAGTGATGTAGTATGCAGTATTACAGTAAAAGTACTGCAGTATTATAGTGATGTAGTATGCAGTATTACAGTAAAAGTACTGCAGTATTATGAGTGATGTAGTATGCAGTATTACAGTAAAAGTACTACAGTATTATAGTGATGTAGTATGCAGTATTATTGTAAAAGTACTGCAGTATTATAGTGATGTAGTATGCAGTATTACAGTAAAAGTACTGCAGTATTATAGTGATGTAGTATGCAGTATTACAGTAAAAGTACTGCAGTATTATAGTGATGTAGTATGCAGTATTACAGTAAAAGTAGTGATATATTATTATATATGACATCATTAGATTATTAATAGTGAAGCATCAGTGTTAGAGCAGCATGTTACTGTTGTAGCTGCTGGAGGTGGAGCTAGTTTACACTACTTTATATACAGTTAGCTAGTTTATATTACTTTATATACAGTTAGCTAGTTTACACTACTTTATATACAGTTAGCTAGTTTATACTACTTTATATACAGTTAGCTAGTTTATACTACTTTATATACAGTTAGCTAGTTTACACTACTTTATATACAGTTAGCTAGTTTATACTACTTTATATACAGTTAGCTAGTTTATACTACTTTATATACAGTTAGCTAGTTTACACTACTTTATATACAGTTAGCTAGTTTACACTACTTTATATACAGTTAGCTAGTTTACACTACTTTATATACAGTTAGCTAGTTTATACTACTTTATATACAGTTAGCTAGTTTATACTACTTTATATACAGTTAGCTAGTTTACACTACTTTATATACAGTTAGCTAGTTTATACTACTTTATATACAGTTAGCTAGTTTACGCTACTTTATATACAGTTAGCTAGTTTACACTACTTTATATACAGTTAGCTAGTTTACACTACTTTATATACAGTTAGCTAGTTCAGTCCAGTGGTTCCCAACCTAGGTGGTAGTATAGACTGTATAAAAGGTGGTAGTAGTAGTTGAAGTGGAAATCCATTAAATGGAAATACTCAAGTAAAGTACTTAAGTAAATTGACTAAGATAATGTGCCCAACTAGTAAACTATTACATCTTATTTGAATAGGACAGCTATATTTATCCCGACCTTCAGCTGTGACATGACTTCACAGCACAAAATGACGTCTCCTTATATAACTAGTTGCAGCGTTTAACATTTTGTCCTTCCAGTGCAACATCTGTATTTCCGACAGCCAGTGAAGGCATCGCGTCTGACAGTGGAAGATAACACTCACAGGTGATCTGCTGATAATGCAAAAGTTACACAAGAGAGACACACACACTAAACACCAAGAGACACAGGCTCATTCTTCTTTGTAATAATATATATTTCTTATTAAATGCCAGAGAAAGGAAAATGATAATTGCACATACAGTTTGTCTCCACTAGGTGTCGCTCTTTCTCTACAGTACACAGGGCTGACTCGCTGTCTCATCTGTATCTTTCAATGTCATTTTTTTAATTGCCCCTAACAATGAGCATGCTTTTCTGCAGTATTTTACATGCACATCAATGAGACTAAATACATTCCAGGAAGGTTACTATAGAAATGTAATAGATTACAGATTACTAGTTACTGTATTTAAGTAATGAAACTATTTCAATTACTTCATCAAAGTAATATAACTTATTACATTTGATGACTTTAATAATTTTCTAACCAATATTTTCAGCTGTTAAGGTAAATGTTCCTTCTATTTCTTCTAAAGCAGAGATTTTGGAATATAAAATAAAGATATTTGATGAATAAAGTGGGTCTAATTGGTACTGTGACTCCATTTAAGCTCATGTGTGCTCAATATAAACCCACATCATGATTTATTTATTAAATATAAACATAAATATTGATTTCAAAGAATTAAAAACAGCAATATATGTATTCAGTAAATTAGTAAAATCTTAAAGGTGTGACTTCAGATGTAACTTCCTCTGTAATCATCAACATGTTCATCAGTAACTGTAATTTAATGACACATCTTTTCTCATTAATGTAACAGAACACTGTTATATGGGACTAGTTACTCCCCAACGCTTGAATCTGCCCCCGTTAGGTCACGAACACACCTTATTCATCATGCTCCTTCAGCTGCCGTCAGGTTGTACAGGTGCCATGTGAAGGTTGATGGTAGGTTGTCAGGATGTTCCAGATGGCAGCAGAGTCGGACGCCATTTTTCAGACGACGGCTGGACAAAGTTTGAGCGAGAGAGAGAGAGAGAGAAAGATAAGACCGAAGAACACCTTGTGCCCCGTAATGGCTTGACAGGAATCAAATACATATTCTGCTTCCACTTTTTGATAACTGTCATGAAGGATTTTTAAGTTGTAACTAAATGTACTTTATAAATAGTTGAAAACATATTAAGTAATAAGACACACTAAACTTTACACATAAATAGACTTTATTATAGTTTTATTTCTTACATCAGTGTGCTGTATACCCTTGAACCTTTCTATCACTAAAGATATGTGATGTTTTAAAGGCAACTGTATCATTTTTGGCTCCTGGTAAACTAGTATACTTTGATAAATTGACAAAATGATAAGTTGAACTTAAAGCTGAGTTTGTGGTGGAAAAAAAGGGACATGCATGTAAAGGTTAGGACAGTTTCTTAAAAATGAATTGTGTCATGGAAAAAAAAGCACCAAGCCCATGGAGATCTGGAAATGTTAAATAAGATCAAATTGTAAATAACAGACTTCACAACCTCTACACATAAAAACAGCCACAAAGACTCTCCCCTCCTAAAACAAATCATCTCACTGTTGTTTTTAGGGCTGTCAGCATTAACGCGTTAATCAGCCTTTTTGTCCCTTCTACTCCCCCGTAGACGGCTCCTCTAGCTGTAGCGCTATGCTTTGAAGTGGCCTCCTGCAGTAAACCTACCGCGCTGATGGAAAGTAAGAGAGCTACTGGACTTTTGAACGGCTTGTTTAACTTTAAAACACTTCCAGACGCTTCAGTTGACAAGTCAAAAGTAAAATGCAACCTGTGTCAAACGGAGTTTAACTACCACCGGAGTACGTGGAGTTTGAGTTAGCACCTCCACGCTAAACACCCAGGTGCAGCCAAGCCAGCCTCAGCTCCACCAAAGGACCATTTTGGAGTGTGGGAGTCGCAGCAGAGCCGTGATTGATTCCCAGTTAAGACACTCTGGTAAGAAATGCTTTACATTATGGGCTTAAAACTGCCTTCAAATGGAAAATAACAGGATTTTAAACATGCAATTCAAAACGCCATTAATCGCGATTAACTACGGAAATTCTGCGATTAATCTCAATTAAAATAATTAATCGTTTGACAGCCCTAGTTGTTTTCCATTTTTGCTCCCTGTATTAATTTAAGACACGTTAATAACTGTTAAATACACTTTTAAATAAAGAAATAACTGTTTGAGATTGAAACAAGCACACCAAAAAGAAAAGACTCTTTTCCTCCACTCAATAAGACTAACTACTAACTATACTATAACTATAAATAAACTAAGTCCCTGTTAATAAGTGTATTTGGATGTGTTGACCTTTCCACTCAGTCCCTCTCATCGGCGCCCTGCGGTTGGATCGTTTGGCATTTCAGGCTCAGACGATGACTCAACACCATTTATAAGATATTTATACTAATGCTTCCCTGTGTTCTGCTTTGGATAGATGGTCATGTGATAACTGCGTGATTTATTTCAGAGATATGTTTATTCATCACATCTTAAAAAACATGTCTGACAGCTGAGTGATGCTCAACAGCTCCTTCCAAATGATTGATTAGGTGAAATGTTTAATGATCCTCGCCAGGAAATTATATTCAGCTGTGGATTAATTTGTTGTAGATGAAGTCAGGCATCCTGCAGGTCTGCTGCTGCTGTGTGTGTGTGTGTGTGTGTGTGTGTGTGTGTGTGTGTGTGTGTGTGTGTGTGTGTCTTTATGGCATTCACTGTAGAGCAGTAGTAAGCAAAATATTTGGCACCATGACAAAAGTAAGGTTCATTTTAAATACAAAGCTCATAAAATCCATTTTCACAAGTGCACCACTCAAAACAGACATGATTATTTCTGGTAAGCAGATCAACACAGTCCTGTTTTATGTCTACTGACCGATGTTCTTCCTATCGTTCCTGAAGTTTATTGTGCTTGTGTCTATCTACTGACCCTGCCCTCTTGTACTTATGTCTCTTATAGATAGATAGATAGATAGATAGATAGATAGATAGATAGATGGCATTCAAAACCTGGCATAGTTATGGTATCATCAGTATCAAAGAACTATACAAATACACCCTTTGCAGAACTCATCCTCCAAGCTCCTATCTTTTTCGTTTCTTCCAGATTAGGGACTTTGTAAAGAAGCAATTCCCCCCAAAACCCTGACTGACATCCTCTTAGCTGTAGACACCAACCAAAAGAAATGCATCTCTGTATTATCCAACTCTCTATGGTCTGCTACCTCGGAACCTCTTACCTTAAACAGAAACGCATGGAAGGACGACCTGAACATGAATTTAACAAATCAGCAATGGGACTTTAAATTTGGTCCACTCTTCCTCCACATGAGCCCGTCATGATCTAATCCAATGTAAAGTCCTCCACAAAGTCCATTATGTTAATCAGCCAGAATTTACTGAACTGTTAGTGACGCCTGCAACAGACGTAAACAATCTCCTGCTAATCATGCTCATATGTTTTGGTGTTGCTCTAAATTGATGACCTTTGGGGAAAGCGCTTTGACCGTAAGCAGAGCCTATGGCCAGACCATTCTCCCCAACCCACTATCAGCCATTTTTGGCAACCTCTCTGTGACAACAAGATTAGGGACTCCCCTAACTTGTCTCTGGACTTGGAAGCAGACTAAGCTCCCATTCCTAAACTTCTGTCCTACAGCAGCAGCTCACCCTTAACTAAGTTAAAAGGGTTTCTGATATAACGTTACACAATTGTGCCTTATTTGTTACATTCCTTTCGGTGCCTGCTTTCCTCTCCCCTCCCTGTGTTTCTCCTCCCTAGGGGTGGGTCCCAATCATGGGCAGCTGCTGCAGGGCACACACCTGAGACTCATCTCATCATCACCACTCTGCAATAAAACACCGGCTCTCCATTCACTCATCGCCAGATCTTTGCCGTTATCCCCATGACCTTCTGCCCTGTACGTCTCCTATCCTGGACCCGCTCCTATCCTGGACCCGCTCCACCTCATCACCTGTCTGCCTTTACCTGGCCTCCTGTGTCTCCCAGCTACAGCCACCCTCTGCCTGCAGCCCTGCTACCCTCCCACCTGTCTCAATAAACTCACATTCTTTGAGCCTTAAGTCTGTGTGCTGGTCCAGCTTTGTCTCCTTGTGTCACATTATTTGTCAATTTCAGTTACTGTATGTCAAAATACTGGAAAACCTATAAAAAAAAAGCTGGAAAAGATAGTTGATTTAGGGTTAATCTACAATGTGCAGCATATTCTTGCTCATTGCAACCAAAGCAATTTTATAGAATCTTGACCTTTTCCATTTATATAAATTTATATATATAAATTTTACAAAACACCTTTTGGATCTAGTGCAGTGAACTGAAACAGGACCTGCAGGCCGCTCTGTTCTCACACTAATCTGCATTGTAAAGCAGCACCCAGTGGGCAAAATGTCTCTGTGAAGGTGAACTGGACTCTTGGGTCGTGGTCCACTGACCCACTGCTACTGTCAGACAAAGTTTAAGCAACAGCAACGTAGCATGCTGTTACATCTGAACACCAGGTATTAAACTGGAGGGTTCCCAGCATCATCTCTCAATCCAAAGAAGAAGAATACGGAAATATTCTGACAGCTTTCACATGTGGCATGCACTGGTGCTAATTTCATCAAAGGTAATGCCATGTTGAAGTGTTGGGACTCATTAATTGTTGATTTGGCCACACACATGAGATTTGATGACAATAAGAAAAATATAGAACCTTGCCAATCAAATCCTGTAATTTTAGGCTTGTTTCTGTGTTTCTTGGTGACTGGACTGAACTGTGGATCATATAGGGCGCCATCTGACATCAAAGACTTGTAAATTTACACCTTTAGGTTTCTGATTGTTCTCAAAGGAGATCACAAGACAAGTGACTTACAGAGAAGATATCTTGCTGTAGCAGAAATGCTGTTTAATTTCAGTTTGATTTTAAAGGTTATTCCTATGCTTGGCTTTAGGACTACACCTCTTGATAAATGTCATATTGCTCACACTCAGTGAAAAATAGGTTTACTTCTAAGTTGGCTCTTCAGAACATTTTTAAAAGGTATTTCTCAATTCCTTTTGGAAAAATCAATTTTTGTAATCAAAATATTTCCTTATTGGTCGACCCCAAATGATGCCAACATGAAGGGACAGCTAATACATGACAGAAGAAAATCTCCTACCCTGTATGATAATGACATTAGACAGAAGACCTGTATTGTCATGGTCTTAAAGACTTTAAGCTACTTTATCAAAGCCGTAATACCCAAGAGGAGATGTGTAATTACAGTGATTTTGTGAGCGACAGTGATGTGGGTAGCATCTGTATGTCTGTGGAAATCTCACTGAGCATACTTCTATCCTCGAGTACGTCCCTGAGGCAAATTTGGCTTTGGTTGTGTTTCTAAAGTTATTTTCGTGTACAACAATTGTCCTCTGTATGAGTACGTGAATGCAGAATGTAGTAAAACTGATAAAATATCTTGTTCTGTCTTACAAAGCAGTATTCTTTATATGGGCACATAAACAATCTACATATATGTGGACAGACAGTAAGATCTTTAATACAAACACTATATAAAACCTTAAAGTATACCAATACAACTCTGTAGGCCAAATATGTTTGCCCACATGGGCTCTTAATGGGACCAGAATGGACCTTAAATAGGACCCATTTATGGCGTTTTTCCACTTTGTAGCACTACTCGGCTCGACTCGACTCGGTTTGGTACCAGGAACGACCTTTCCCATTACAAAAAAGTTCCTCCTCAACGTGACTTTGTTTTCTACGCGACACAAAACACATAACCAATGGAGGACATGGAGGTGATGGTGTACTTGCTGGTGTATGTGTCTTTCTGTCTCACACAAAGCAAAGAGAAGAGAAACCGAATCGCTGTAACGCTGCTGTTGCTGTTCAACAACGCAGGCTTTGATTCTTGTGTGGGACGGCTCATGACTCTTCCAGTGACTCTCTGACCAATCAGAGGCCGGCAGTCTGATGACGTCACATATAGTATCGGCTCGGCTCGCTTGGAACCTCGGCAGAGCAGGTACTAAAAAAGCAGCAGGTACCAGGTACTATCCCTGATGGAGACGCACAATAAAAGAGTCGAGTCGTGCTGGAACTGTGTGGTGGAAAAGCGTCACTAGCTTCACATGTAGGGCCCATGTTTCTGAAACAATATGGAGCCCATACGATTTGCCCTGCTTATGCCAATGCCAGCTTAGCCCACTTACATCCCTTAGAGGGCTCATACAGTCAACTTCACATGTGGGGCCCATGTTACTGAAACAATGTGGGCCCTGCTAAATTTGCCCAGTTCAAGCCCATTCAGGACCCACATAGCCTGCATTTAACTCGTGTGGGGGCCACATGGACATGCTGGCTGTTGTCTGCTGCCTCTACAGTCACACTCCAGTCCATTCTCCTACACCATCTTGATGCCTGGGTTGGTCTTAAGGTAACTGCTCTACATCTAATCCATTCATACCCTCTCCAATAGAACTTTTTCTGCCGCCAGAGCAAATACATATTTCTCTGTTGCCCATTTTAATTGTTGTGTCTTTGGCCCACTTTTCAATATGTATGCTTCCTCTCAGCCAGATCAGTCAGAACCACAGTATCTCCCACCACTGTTCCCTCTTCAAACCAACAACACCAGCTGCCTTGATAATATGTTTGCCAGCTGACTGCCAATCCAGACCAGACAGGCAACATCTTTAAATCTCTTCTAAAATCATTCTTTTATTGGAAAGCTTCCACGAACGTTTGATATATCGCTGTGTTTTATTATCCCAGTTCTGACAGTTTATATTTTTGAGTAACTTCATTTTATTCCCCTCTGTTTTATAATCTCTGCTTGTTTTCTTTTATTCTAATTGCTATTTTATAATTCCTTGTTCTTGTCTCTGTTGAGCTCTTTGTCATTTGGCTGCAGCTCTGTTAGTGTGTCTCCAGAGAGAAATGGGAATCATCATTTTACTAAAAAGACATAAAAGAGACAGAAGAAAATTAGAGCAAAGAGCAAACCCTCTGTCTCAAGTAGAGATTCAGTCAGTGATGTAGCTGAAGGCAAACACATAATTAGCTTCTTCTCCTTCTTTTAACTCCACTCTTTTCTTGAGGCAAACACACAGACACAAATGTGCACAAGTGCTGCTTTTTTAGCTACTTTTCTCTTCTTTTTTCCATTAATTCACATTCACATGCATATGTTTTGTTTTTCCAGGACATCCTTGTCTTTTCATATATATCAAAAGTAATTTACATGCACTTTTTTCCACTTTTGTATTGAATTGGAGGCTTATGTTGACTGAGGCATCTTTTTATTTACATTCCTGTGCAGTGACCTTCCTCCAAGTCACAACCAAAGTTAAGCACTACTGAAGGCTGCTGTTGTTTTGCCTGGAAAGGAGCAGAGCATGACTCTGACCACAGCTAACACAGCAATCATACAAACAACACATCCCTGAAACCTACACTGGATTTCAAAAAGTAACTCAGTCATGAAGAAACAAAGGCAAAATGAAATATGCCCACAGCAAGCTACAATATTTTAATTTGACCAGTTTTCAACCAGCATTGTGTCATTACGATGTGGGTAGTATATGCAAATGATCAATGTGTAACTAAATGTCCAGCAGCAGCAGGTGGCTAGTGTGCAGCCCTTGGTTACTTTACGTTTGTGTTGATCCACATATGTAACTCCAGCGCACACTGTTGCTTTTCAATTCAGATGCTAAATATTGTGTGAGCCTTAGCGTCTCTTTCAATAAATGTCATCTATCATGGCGCGCAGGTGGTCGAGTGGTTAGAGCACATGCCATATATGCAGCTGACCCCGGTTCAAATCCTGATCGGAGGTCCTTTGCTGCATGTTACACCCCCTCTCCTCTCTCTCCCATGTTTCCTGTCGGTCTACTGTAAATAAAGGTGTCTATGCCAACAAAACCTTTAAAAATAAATGTCCTATCATGTTTATTATGCTGTCCTCACTAAAAGTGGTTGCAGGCAACGTGGTCTTTAGCTATACAGCTAGCTTAACACAAATATTTCTCTCAATTTTCATCCTCCAAGGAACAGGCAGGTTGTTGTGTTTGGCAGGATTTACTTGAAGAAATATCTTACATTTTTGTAAAACTATGAAAAAACACAAATACAAAACAATGAGCCCTTATAAGTAAATGTTAGCACTACTACATTAGTGAAATAAGGATAATAGAAAAACAATTGCTTAAACGTGCAACCTCTAACACAGAGTCACCAATAAACTAAATATCTGAAAATATTGTACCTTAACCAAATACAATAGTTAATATAACTGTAAACAGAACATAACTTACAGATGAAGCAGTTTTGTAGGCTCTAAAGCTCAGGATTGAACAGACAGCTGCACTATGCTGCTCACTTTCTGAGTGTGAGGAGAAAAAGACCTTTCTGGTGCTTACTTCCTGTTACCCCCAATATTAACTGTGAGGTCACTTCCTCCTGAATCCTGCTATTCACAGCTACCACCAGATGGAGCCAAATAAGACACACAACTCATTACAATGATTTCAATACATTTATATAAGGGACATTAAAGAGACATATTCTGCACATGTCCAGCTCTCTACTGGAATATTCTTATATTATATATGATTTCCAGTTAAAAACTTATTTATCTTCTACTGGTCCTTTATGCAGCCGCTCAGTTCACTGTTCCCTGTGCTTTCTCTTACAGTGAGCACATCATAACAGTATGTAAATGATAATTACAAGAAAAAGAATACGTCCTGTTTAATGTAAAAGTCGCCTCCGTCTGAATGACAAAAAGCTATCACTTTAACCCTTTATTGGACAAATAATTATATTTTGTACCTTCTGTAAATATCCTTCCTTCCTTCCTTCCTTCCTTCTTTCCTTCCTTCCTTCCTCCCTGCCTTCTTTCTTCCCTTCCTCTTTTCCTTTCTCCCTCCCTCGTTCCTTATTTCCTCCATCCTTCCTTCCTTTCCTTCCTTCCATCTGTTCTTCCTCCCTCCCTCCTTTTCTCCTCCCTTCCTTCTTTCCTTCCTCCGTCCTTCCTCCCTTCCTTTCCATCTGTTCTTCCTCCCTCCCTCCTTCTCTCCTCCCTTCCTTCTTTCCTTC
>NC_070588.1:2191751-2217077 GCF_027409825.1 Scomber japonicus | reverse complement strand
CTGCAGTTTTTCATTATGTGAAATGTAGATGTTCTTTTCCTCCCTTCCTTCTTTTCCTCCCTCCCTCCCTCCTTCTCTCTTTCTTTCCTTCCCTCCTTCCTTCCTTCCTCCCTCCCTCCCTCCCTTCCGTCCTTGACTCGAGGACAACAGGAGGGTTAAAAGAAATGTTCTCTCTCTCTCTCTCTCTCTCTCTCTCCCTCCCTCCCTCCCTCTCCCTCTCCCTCCCCCTCTCTCTCCCCCCCTCTCTCTCTCTCGTGAAATGTAGATGTGATTGAGAAACGAGCCTCTCTCTCTCCCTCTCTCTCTCCCTCTCTCTCCCTCTCTCTCTCTCTCTCTGTCTCTCCCTCTCTCTGTCCCTCTCTCTCTCTCTCTCTCTCTCTCTCTCTCTCCCTCTCCCCCCCCCCCCCTCTCTCTCTCTCGTGAAATGTAGATGTGATTGTAGAAACGAGCCCCGATTCTGTTCCTGAAGAAACCACCAACCTTTGAAAAAGCGTTTCTCAAGCGCTAGCAGGATGTGGAGCAAACGTTAAATTGGTGACAGACCCTCCGCAGATTGTAGATAAAACTATAATATATTTGACTTGTCATCGACTCCACATCCTACGGAGACATTACCTTTTTTTATTGATGTACTTTTTGTCTCCCTTCCTCTTGTATTTGCTTACAGGAAGCTGATGTGTGTCAGATTCAGATTTTTGAGCTCGACTCAGTTAAAGCTAAAAAATGCTTTGACCTCAGACCACTGGCACCACCCAAACCCCAAGATAACTCCTGTCCAAACCAAAATTGTCCCTGGCAGATACGGAGTGTTTCATGAAGACTAAATTTGGAGCCAGAAATTGCAAATAATGTATTGATAACAAGAACAACGCTCCCCTTTTCCTCCCAGCTGCACTGAAGATGCCCTTTAGCAAGGCACGAGTCAACTCAGAGTAAAAGTCAATATTAGTTTCTAAACATATTAAATCCTTCGTGGAGCCTCGCGTGGCTCCGTATTTGGCTCATTGCTGGTTTTCTGTGTGAAACTTAGATCTAAATGTTCGGTTTTCTTGATTGTGACAGAAAGCTGTTTTTGATTGGTGTGTATTTACTGAAAGGTGTGATAGTGTGTTGATAAGTAAGGAGGAATAGAGCGGTTCAAGGAGCCATATTGTTCTTTTTGTGGTTTTCTGTCCCGATGTCGAATGTTAAACACGATAAAAGTTTCCAAAACTTGAGGTTAACATGTGTGGAAAAGCTGCCTGCAAGTCAGAAATCAGGGTTTCAATCTTGACAGAAAGCTCAACGCCATGAATAACCAGCTGTTTATTGCTGTATTTGAGAAGTTGACATTTAGAGTAAAAAAATAGGGCTGTCAAACGATTAATTTTTTAATCGCGATTAATCGCATAATTTCCATAGTTAATCGCGATTAATGGCGTTTTGAATTGCATGTTTAAAATCCTGTTATTTTCCATTTGAAGGCAGTTTTAAGCCCATAATGTAAAGCATTTCTTACCAGAGTGTCTTAACTGGGAATCAATCACGGCTCTGCTGCGACTCCCACACTCCAAAATGGTCCTTTGGTGGAGCTGAGGCTGGCTTGGCTGCACCTGGGTGTTTAGCGTGGAGGTGCTAACTCAAACTCCACGTACTCCGGTGGTAGTTAAACTCCGTTTGACACAGGTTGCATTTTACTTTTGACTTGTCAACTGAAGCGTCTGGAAGTGTTTTAAAGTTAAACAAGCCGTTCAAAAGTCCAGTAGCTCTCTTACTTTCTATCAGCGCGGTAGGTTTACTGCAGGAGGCCACTTCAAAGCATAGCGCTACAGCTAGAGGAGCCGTCTACGGGGGAGGAGAAGGGACAAAAAGGTTTGCAACATTAAAATGAGATTAAAAAACATTAACGCTTTATGGATTGCATTAATCTGATCGCGATTAACACGTTAACGCTGACAGCCCTAGTTACAACTCATTATCAGTTAATCAAACTACGTAATCCCGAATGCTGTGTAGTAAAACCCGGAGCTGTCACGATAACTACTTATATTGGCCGATATATTGTCTCGGAAATAATCGCGATAAACAATATTATTGTGATCTGAAGATCATTTTAAAGCTCTGATATAACGATAGTATAAACACAGACAGAGTTATTCACCTTTAACCTTCCTGTCGTCCTCCCGGGTCAAATTGACCCCGTCTGTTTTGACTGTTCCTTCTTTCCTCCCTTCCTCCTTGTCTCTTTCCTCCCCATTACTTTCCTTCCTTCCTCTTTTCCTTTCCCTCTACCTCCCTCCCTCCTACCTTCCTTCTTTCTTTCCTCCTACCTTCCTTCTTTCCTCCCTCCTACCTTCCTGCTTTCCTTTCCTTATTTCCTTCCTTCTTTCCTCCCTCCTACCTTCCTGCTTTCCTTTCCTTATTTCCTTCCTTCCTCCCTCCCTCCTTTCCTTCCTTCTTCCTCCCTTCCTCCCCCCCTTTCCTTCCTTCTTTCCTTTTCTTCCTTCTTCCTCCCTCCCTCCTTTCCATCCTCCTTTCCTTCCTTCTTCCTTCCTTCCTCCCTCCCTCCCTCCCTCCCTCCCTCCTTTCCTTCCTTCCTTCCTTCCTTGACTCGTGGACAACAGGAGGGTTAAGGACATCTCACCAAAAAACGGAAAAGACAAATCTGAGGTGTCGTGTTATCTGAGCTGCATCTTGTTCCCTCCGCTGAAGCTCTTCTGTGTCTGTTGAAGAACAGGAAGTTGTTGTGAGTCGTGTCGTGTTAGCTCGTCTGGTGTCGTGTTAGCTCGTCTGGTGTCGTGTTAGCTCGTCTGGTGTCGTGTTAGCTCGTCTGTGTTAGCTCGTCTGGTGTCGTGTTAGCTCGTCTGGTGTCGTGTTAGCTCGTCTGGTGTCGTGTTAGCTCGTCTGGTGTCGTGTTAGCTCGTCTGGTGTCGTGTTAGCTCGTCTGTGTTAGCTCGTCTGGTGTCGTGTTAGCTCGTCTGGTGTCGTGTTAGCTCGTCTGGTGTCGTGTTAGCTCGTCTGGTGTCGTACTCTACGTGCACCAGCGAGTGTGTCTGTGGAGCTCTGCGGTATCACGACTGTGGGATTCATCAGAGGCCTGAATTCCTCCGGCTGGCTGGTTCTCATAGAGGCTGTTCCTTCCTTCCTTCCTTCCTTCCTTCCTTCTTTCCTCCCTCCCTTCCTTCCGTCTGTACTTCCTCCATCTCCCTTTCTTCCCTCCTTCCTCACTTCCTTCTTTCTTCCTTCCTTCTTTCCTCCCTCCCTTCCGTCCGTCTGTACTTCCTCCATCTCCCTTTCTTCCCTCCTTCCTCCCTTCCTTCTTCCTTCCTTCCCCTTCTTCCTTCCTTTTTTTTCCCTTTTCCTTCCTTCCTTCCTTCCTTCCTTCTTTCCTCTCTCCCTCCTTCTCTCTTTTCTCCCTCCTTCTTTTCCTTCCTTCCACCCTTCCTTTCCCTCCTTCCTTCCTTCCTTCCTTCCTTTCTCCCTCCCTCCCTCCTTTCCTCCCTTACTTCCTTCCTTTTTCCTTCCTCCCTTCCTTCCTCCCTCCCTCCCTTCCTTCCTCCCTCCCTCCCTCCCTTCCTTGACTCGAGGACAACAGGAGGGTTTCCTCCCTTACTTCCTTCCTTTTTCCTTCCTCCCTCCCTCCCTCCTTTCCTTCCTTTTTCCTTCCTCCCTCCCTTCCTTCCTTCCTCCCTCCCTCCCTCCTTTCCTTCCTTCCTTCCTCCCTTGACTCGAGGACAACAGGAGGGTTAAGGACATCTCACCAAAAAACGGAAAAGACAAATCTGAAGTGTCGTGTTATCTGAGCTGCATCTCGTTCCCTCCGCTGAAGCTCTTGTGTGTCTGATGAAGAACAGGAAGTTGTTGTGAGTCGTGTCGTGTTAGCTCGTCTGGTGTCGTGTTAGCTCGTCTGGTGTCGTACTCTACGTGCACCAGCGAGTCGGTCTGTGGAGCTCTGCGGTATCACGACTGTGGGATTCATCAGAGGCCTGAATTCCTCCGGCTGGCTGGTTCTCATAGAGGCTGTTCCTTCCTTCCTTCCTTCCTTCCTTCCTTCCTTCCTTCCTTCCTTCCTTCCTCCCTCCCTTCCTTCCGTCTGTACTCACTTCCTCCTTCCTCCCTTCCTTCTTCCTTCCTTCCCCTTCTTCCTTCTCTTTCTTTCCCCTTTTTCCTTCCTCCCTTCCTTCCTCCCTCCTTTCCTCCCTTACTTCCTTCCTTTCCTTCCTTTTTCCTTCCTCCCTTCCTTCCTTCCTCCCTCCCTCCCTCCTTTCCTCCCTTTCCTTCCTTTTTCCTTCCTTCCTTTCTCCCTCCCTCCCTCCTTTCCTCCCTTACTTCCTTCCTTTCCTTCCTTTCCTTCCTTTCCTTCCTTTTGTCTGTGGAGCTCTGCGGTATCACGACTGTGGGATTAATCAGAGGCCTGAATTCCTCCGGCTGGCTGGTTCTCATAGAGGCTGTTCCTTCCTTCCTTCCTTCCTTCCTTCCTTCCTTCCGTCTGTACTTCCTCCATCTCCCTTTCTTCCCTCCTTCCTCCCTTCCTTCTTCCTTCCTTCCTTTTTTTTCCCTTTTTCCTTCCTTCCTTCCTTCCTTCCTTCCTCCCTCCTTCTCTCTTTTCTCCCTCCTTCTTTTCCTTCCTTCCGCCCTTCCTTTCCCTCCTTCCTTCCTTCCTCCCTCCTTTCCTCCCTTACTTCCTTCCTTTCCTTCCTTTTTCCTTCCTTCCTTCCTTCCTTCCTTCCTCCCTCCTTCTCTCTTTTCTCCCTCCCTCTTTTCCTTCCTTCCACCCTTCCTTTCCCTCCTTCCTTCCTTTCTCCCTCCCTCCCTCCTTTCCTCCCTTACTTCCTTCCTTTCCTTCCTTTCCTTCCTTTTGTCTGTGGAGCTCTGCGGTATCACGACTGTGGGATTAATCAGAGGCCTGAATTCCTCCGGCTGGCTGGTTCTCATAGAGGCTGTTCCTTCCTTCCTTCCTTCCTTCCTTCCTTCCTTTCTCCCTCCCTCCCTCCTTTCCTCCCTTACTTCCTTCCTTTTTCCTTCCTCCCTCCCTCCCTCCTTTCCTTCCTTCTTTCCTCTCTCCCTCCTTCTCTCTTTTCTCCCTCCTTCTTTTCCTTCCTTCCGCCCTTCCTTTCCCTCCTTCCTTCCTTCCTCCCTCCTTTCCTCCCTTACTTCCTTCCTTTCCTTCCTTTTTCCTTCCTCCCTTCCTTCCTTCCTCCCTCCCTCCCTACTTTCCTCCCTTTCCTTCCTTTTTCCTTCTTTTTCTTCCTTCCTTTCTCCCTCCCTCCCTCCTTTCCTCCCTTACTTCCTTCCTTTCCTTCCTTTCCTTCCTTGTGTCTGTGGAGCTCTGCGGTATCACGACTGTGGGATTAATCAGAGGCCTGAATTCCTCCGGCTGGCTGGTTCTCATAGAGGCTGTTCCTTCCTTCCTTCCTTCCTTCCTTCCTTCCTTCCTTCTTTCCTCCCTCCCTTCCTTCCGTCTGTACTTCCTCCATCCCCCTTTCTTCCCTCCTTCCTCCCTTCCTTCTTCCTTCCTTCTTTCCTCCCTCCCTTCCTTCCGTCTGTACTTCCTCCATCCCCCTTTCTTCCCTCCTTCCTCCCTTCCTTCTTCCTTCCTTCCTTCCTCCCTCCCTCCTTTCCTTCCTTCCTTCCTTCCTTCCTTCCTTCCTCCCTCCCTCCCTCCTTTCCTCCCTTTCCTTCCTTTTTCTTTCCTTCCTTCCTTCCTTCCTTTCCCTCCTTCCTTCCTTCCTTCCTTTCTCCCTCCCTCCCTCCTTTCCTCCCTTACTTCCTTCCTTTCCTTCCTTTCTTTCCTTGTGTCTGTGGAGCTCTGCGGTATCACGACTGTGGGATTAATCAGAGGCCTGAATTCCTCCGGCTGGCTGGTTCTCATAGAGGCTGTTCCTTCCTTCCTTCCTTCCTTCCTTCCTTCGTTTCCTTCCTTTTTTTCCTTGTGTCTGTGGAGCTCTGCGGTATCACGACTGTGGGATTCATCAGAGGCCTGAATTCCTCCGGCTGGCTGGTTCTCATAGAGGCTGTTCCTTCCCCTTCCTTCCTTCCTTCCTTCCTTCCTTCTTTCCTCCCTCCCTTCCTTCCGTCTGTACTTCCTCCATCCCCCTTTCTCTTCCCTCCTTCCTTCTTCCTTCCTTCCTTTTTTTTCCCTTTTTCCTTCCTTCCTTCCTTCCTTCTTTCCTCTCTCCCTCCTTCTCTCTTTTCTCCCTCCTTCTTTTCCTTCCTTCCTTCCTTCCTTTCCCTCCTTCCTTCCTTCCTCCCTCCTTTCCTCCCTTACTTCCTTCCTTTCCTTCCTTTTTCCTTCCTCCCTTCCTTCCTTCCTCCCTCCCTCCCTCCTTTCCTCCCTTTCCTTCCTTTTTCCTTCCTTCCTTCCTTCCTTCCTCCCTCCTTTCCTCCCTTACTTCCTTCCTTTCCTTCCTTTTTCCTTCTCCTTCCTTCCTTCCTTCCTCCTTTCCTCCCTTTCCTTCCTTTCCCTCCTTCGTTCCTTCCTTCCTTTCTCCCTCCCTCCCTCCTTTCCTCCCTTACTTCCTTCCTTTCCTTCCTTTTTTTCCTTGTGTCTGTGGAGCTCTGCGGTATCACGACTGTGGGATTAATCAGAGGCCTGAATTCCTCCGGCTGGCTGGTTCTCATAGAGGCTGTTCAAAGTTATTTGGCACCATCATGCTTGTCATGTACTACACAGCGGCTCGGGCACCAACATATGGTACCACAACACTTCTTTTTTTTGACGAATGCTGTGTCAGAGTTACACAGCCCCTTTTTTGGATGCTCAGAGCTCATTGACAAACTAATCCATCACCGTGGAGTCGGCTGCTCGGGCCTGTCAGAGACGAATGAAAAAAGATTGCAGTCATTTCAGGTATTTTTATTGAGACTCTGAGGCTTGTCCAAGGTTTCATATGTAATCCTCAGCTCTGTAACCACATTATCCCTTAAACAGGCAACGTGCACCAGGAGATACAGACTCTTTAACCTTCCTGTTGTCCTCCCGGGTCCTTCATCTGTCCTTCCTTCCTTCCTTCCTCTGTCCTTCCTTCCTTCCTTCCTTCCTTCCTCTGTCCTTCCTTCCTTCCTTCCTTCCTTCATCTGTCCGTCCTTCCTTCCTTCCTTCCTTCCTTCCTCAGATCTAACTTCAGCTGTTAGGGTAAATGTTCCCTCCTTTCCTTCCTTATTCCTCCCTCCTTTCCTTCCTTATTCCCTCCTTTCCTTCCTACCTTCCTTCCTTCCTCCCTCCTTCCTTTCCTTCCTTCTTCCTCCCTTGCTTCCCTTCCTTCCTTCTTTCCTTCATTCCTTCCTTACTTGAGGTGCAAATGACATAACTAGTAAGGTCTGTTTAAGGGTTATAGGCTCACTGGCATGAGACTGAACCCAGCTCAGCTCATCTCTGCTCTTCATCTGCAGCTTTACTGTCTTTATGGAGGCTCCTCATTTCCTTCCTACCTTCCTTCTTTCCTCCCTCCCTCCCTACCTTCCTTCTTTCCTCCCTCCCTCCCTCGTTCCTTCTTTTCTTCCTTCTTTCCTTCCTTCCTTCCTTCCTACCTTCCTTCCTTATTTCCTTTCTTCCTTCTTTCCTTCCTTCCTCCCTTCCAAAGGAAGGAAGAGAATTTGCAAGGAAGGAAGGAAGGAAGGAAGGAAAAGAAGACAGGAAGGAAAAGAAGGAAAAGAAGACAATAAGGAAAGAAGACAGGAAGGAAGGAAGGAAAAGAAGACAGGAAGGAAGGAAGGAAGGAAAAGAAGGAGAAGGAAGGAAGGAAGGAAAAGAAGACAGGAAGGAAAAGAAGGAAAAGAAGACAATAAGGAAAGAAGACAGGAAGGAAGGAAGGAAAAGAAGACAGGAAGGAAGGAAGGAAGGAAAGAAGGAGAAGGAAGGAAGGAAGGAAAAGAAGACAGGAAGGAAAAGAAGGAAAAGAAGACAAGAAGGAAAGAAGACAGGAAGGAAGGAAGGAAAAGAAGACAGGAAGGAAGGAAGGAAGGAAAAGAAGGAGGAGAAGGAAGGAAGGAAGGAAAAGAAGACAGGAAGGAGAAGAAGGAAAAGAAGACAGTAAGGAAGGAAGGAAGGAAGGAAGGGAAGGAGGACTTGAAGAAGGAAGGAAGGAAGAAGAAAAAGAAGACAGAAAGGAAGGAAGGGAATTTGCAAGGAAGGGAGGAATAAGGAAAGAGGGCCGGATTGGACCCCTCGGCGGGCTGGATCTGGCCCTCAGGCCTCATGTTTGACATCCCTGTTGTACAATGTCAGGAAACGGAGAATATGCTGATCACATGTTTCTGAGCTGCTAGCGGAGGATGTTTGGCATATTTCCTTAAAGGAGTGAAATGATAGTTATTAGACTCCAGCAGCATCCTGTACTCCATCCTGTCTTTATCTGTCTGAAATGTCCCGCTGAGGAAGGAGGGAGGAAGGAAGGAGGAAAGAAGGAAGGAAAGCAGCATCCTGTACTCTATCCTGTCTTTATCTGTCTGAAATGTCCCGCTGAGGAAGGAGGGAGGAAGGAGGAAGGGAGGAAAGAAGGAAGGAAAGGAGGGAGGGAGGGAAGGAAGGAAAGAAGGGAGGGAGGAAGGAAGAAGAAGGAAAGAAGGGAGGAAGGAAAGGAGGAAGAAGGAAGGAAAGGAGGGAAGGAAGGAAGAATGGAGGGAGGGAGAAAGAAGGAAGGAAAGGAGGGAGGGAGGGAAGAAGGAAGGAAGGAGGGAGGGAGAAGGAAGGAAAGGAGGGACGGAGGAAGGGAGGAAAGAAAAGGAAAGGAAAGAAGGAAGGAAAGGAGGGAGGAAGGGAGGAAAGGAGGAAGGGAGAGAGAGAGAGAGAGAGAGAGAGAGGGAGGGAGGAAGGAAGAAGGACGGAGGAAAGAAGGAAGGACGGAGGAAAGAAGGAAGGAAAGCAGCATCCTGTACTCCATCCTGTCTCCTTAAGGCTGAACACCGTCACTAGTATCACTAAATACACTCTCTACACTTCCTGCTGGTCTGTCTTTATCTGTCTGAAATGTCCCGCTGAGGAAGGAGGGAGGAAGAAGGAAGGAAAGGAGGGAGGAAGGAAGTAAGGGAGGAAAGGAAAGAACGAAGGAAAGGAAAGGAAAGGAAAAAAGGAAAGAAGAAAGGTAAGAAAGAAAGAGAGAAGGAGGGAGGGAGGAAAGAAGGAAGGAAAGGAGGGGAGGAAGGAAGGAGGGAGAAAGGAAAGAAGGAAGAAGGAAGGAAAGGAAAGAAGGAAGCAGGAAAGGTCGGAAAGAAGGACACAGAGCTGTGTGTGTAAAGTTAGCGTGACCCAAAGAGCCACAGCAGCATAAATATATAAATATATAAATATATATAATACTTCATGTTGAGTTGAAATGTCCCTTTAAAGTCCCCCTTCTTTTGTCACATGTCAGATAAAGTAGAGTAACCACAGCCAGCATGTTCTCTGTGTCAGAGTCTCAGAGAGCTTTGTACTCCCGCCCGTTCACTATATTAGGACATTCTTATGCTCCTTTCTTTCCCTCTCTCTCTCTCTCTTTCTCCTTTGATATCTTTTTTTTTCCTCCTCTCAGAAAACTGTGCATTTGATTTTAGAGAAAATGGAACCCAGCTTCTGAGATTGAGCAATGAGGTGTGGTATGCTGGCCCACTGGCAGCCCACAGGAACACACCAACTCTGAGACTTTACCAGCTTTTCTTTTTTTTAAAACACAGATGTTGTGTTTAAAGATAATCCTGCTATGTGCTGGAGGTCTGTGGGGGGGGGGGAGGTCTGTGGGGGGGGGTGTAATGTAATCCATCAAGCTTCATTATGAATCAGTTGAACAAATACTTCAAATAACAAAGAAAGGAAAAGAGGAAGGTAGGGAGTAAGGACAGATGGAAGGAAAAGAGAAGAAGTCTAAATGAATACATATTAACCTTCCTGTCGTCCTCCCGGGTCAAATTGACCCGTCTGTTTTGACTGTTCCTCCCTTCCTTCCATCTGTGCTTCCTCTCTTCTTCTCTCTTTCTTTCCTTCTGCTCCCTTTCTTCCTTCCTTCTGCTCCCTTTCTTTCCCCCTACCTTCCTCTCAGGCCTGTCGCAACAGGACAGGCAAACCAAGCAATTGCCCGGGGCTCCGAGCTGGCCGGGGGCCCCCAGACAACGACTGGTTATGAATTGAATGCAACGTCAAACTGTGTGCGCGTCCCTTTAAATGCTGTGATGGTCAATGCAGGAAAGTGCAGCGACACTGTTATCGGAATCCCCCTCAAAGGGGCCCCCCACAGTAGGGGCTGCTAGCTCGGTGGCTAATTCGGCGGCTAGCTCGGCAGCTAACTCGGTTGCTAGCACGATGGCTAACTCGGCGGCTAACTCAGCTAACTGGCTAGCTGTAGACGGGATCATCCCTATGTTCCCCGGTCACATACAAAGCGGGGAACATAGGGATGATCCCTGTTTATGTTAGCTACCTACTGACTCTCCCTGTGACTGTGGCCTCAGGTGAGAGGAGCATTTCAGCTTTGAAGCTGATAAAGACATACATGAGGTCCACCATGAGCCAAGAGAGGCTCACAGGACTGGCCGTTACGTCAATTGAGTGTGATGTTCACCGGTCTTTGGACATGGAGGACATTGTGGTTGCCTTTGCTGAAGCCAAGGCTCGCAAACAGCAGATGTAGATATGTTGCATATTTTTTAAAGGTTAATCTTTTATGTGTGTGTGTGTGTGTGTACTTTTATCTATGTTGGATTTTATATTTAATACTGAATTTGCAGTTTGTTTATATGTTGATTGCAAATGTTCAAATAAAATAAGTAAACATACTACGTGTGCAGTAGCCATATGCAACATTTGTAAGCAGTATTTAATGTGTGGTTGAACTTCAACAGTGTGTCTATGCTGTGGTTCCTGTAGGCTTTGGGCGGGGGGGCTGATTTTAGGTTTCAGAGAGAAGTTATATTATATTTATTCATACTGCAGATGAGACAGAAACACCAAGACCTCCATGATATGAACATTTCCTTCTTTCCTTTCCTATGTCCTTTCCTTCCTTCCTTCCTTCCTCCCTTCCTTCTTTCCTTCCTCCCTTCTACCTTCTTTCCCCCCTCCCTCCTACCTTCCTTCCTTACTTACTTCTTTCCTCCCTTCCTTCCTTCCTTCCTTCTCTCCTTCCTTCCTCCCTCCTTTCCTTCCTCCCTTCCATCCTTCCTTCCTTCCTCTCTCCCTTCTACCTTCTTTCCTCCCTCCCTCCCTCCCTCCTACCTTCCTTCCTTACTCACTTCTTTTCCTACATCCTTCCTTCCTACCTTCCTTCCTTCCTTCCTTCTGTCCTCCATCCACCTTTCTTCCTCCTGTCGTTCCTTCCTTTCTCTCTCCTTCCTTCCTTCCTCCCTCCCTGCCTTCTTTCCTTTACTCCGTTCCTCCCTCCCTTCCTTCTTTCCTTCCTTCCATCTGTGCTTCCTCTCTCCTTCTCTCTTTCTTTCCTTCTGCTCCCTTTCTTCCTTCCTCCCCCCTACCTTCCTCTCTTTCTTCTTCTCTCCTTCTTTCCTTCCTTACTTCTTTCCTATGTCCTTTCCTTCCTTCCTCCCTCCCTTCTACCTTCCTCCCTCCCTCCCTCCATCCTTCCTTCCTTCTTCCTCCCTTCCATCCTTCCTTCCTTCTCTCATTCCTTCCTCCCTTCCACCCTTCCTTCCTTCTTTCCTGTCCTTTCCTTCCTTCCTCCCTTCCTTCCTTCTTCCTCCTTTCCATCCTTCCTTCCTTCTCTCCTTCCTTCCTCCCTTCCACCCTTCCTTCCTTCTTTCCTGTCCTTTCCTTCCTTCCTCCTAACTAACCCTAACCCTAACCCATCCCCCTTTCTTCCTTCTTTCATTCCTTCCTTTCTCTCTCCGTCTATCTTTCTTTCCTTCTGGAAGGAAGGAAGGAAGGAAGGAAGGAAGGAAGTCACTGTACAGTTATTTCTTTCCAACCACAACTGCAATTGTTGTAAATTCTTCATTTTCAGAGACTTTTATTTTGAAGGTACTGTTATTGTTGCTACTTCCTGTTATCCTGTTTCTGCTTCCCCCTGTGCAGAAGTCACTGATGATATAAGTTGTAATATTATTAGGGCTGTCAAACGATTAATTTTTTTAATCGAGATTAATCGCAGAATTTCCATAGTTAATCACGATTAATGGCGTTTTGAATTGCATGTTTAAAATCCTGTTATTTTCCATTTGAAGGCAGTTTTAAGCCCATAATGTAAAGCATTTCTTACCAGAGTGTCTTAACTGGGAATCAATCACGGCTCTGCTGCGACTCCCACACTCCAAAATGGTCCTTTGGTGGAGCTGAGGCTGGCTTGGCTGCACCTGGGTGTTTAGCGTGGAGGTGCTAACTCAAACTCCACGTACTCCGGTGGTAGTTAAACTCCGTTTGACACAGGTTGCATTTTACTTTTGACTTGTCAACTGAAGCGTCTGGAAGTGTTTTAAAGTTAAACAAGCCGTTCAAAAGTCCAGTAGCTCTCATATATATATATATATATTAATATTTTAGTCCAATTTCAAAATAAAATCCGAGCCATCCACAGTGAGGGAGTGTGCAGGAGAGTCGATGCTGTTAGCACAAATTAAATTATTAAATAGAGAACATGAATAATTGAATCAAGAGCCCAAATTAATAAAGAGAGCACAAATTATTCAATCCAGAGCAGAGTTATGAAATAAAGAGCATGAATTACTGAGTGGAAACCAACAATGACTCAAATCATCTCTCTTTTGACTGTTCCTTCTTTCCTTCCTTCCTTCCTTCCTTCCTTCCTTCCTTCCTCTTTCTTTAAAATGTTCCACCCTCTCTTACTCCTTCCTTCCTTCCTACCTACTCCTTTCCTTTCCTTTCTTCCTTCCTACCTACTCCTTTCCTTTCCTCCTTCCTACCTACTCCTTTCCTTTCTTCCTTCCTACCTACTCCTTTCCTTTCCTCCTTCCTACCTACTCCTTTCCTTTCTTCCTTCCTACCTACTCCTTTCCTTTCCTCCTTCCTACCTACTCCTTCCCTTTCCTTTCTTCCTTCCTACCTACTCCTTTCCTTTCCTTTCTTCCTTCCTACCTACTCCTTTCCTTTCCTTTCTTCCTTCCTACCTACTCCTTCCCTTTCCTTTCTTCCTTCCTACCTACTCCTTTCCTTCCTTCCTTCCTTCCTTCCTTCCTTCCTTCCTTCCCACTCCTTTCCTCCCTCTCTCCTTACTCCTTTCCTCCCTCTCTCCTTACTCCTTTCCTCCCTCCCTCCTTACTCCTTTCCTCCCTCCCTTCCTTCCTTCCTTCCCACTCCTTTCCTTCCTTCCTTCCTACTCCTTTCCTTCCTTCCTTCCTACTCCTTCCTCCTTTCCTCCCTCTCTCCTTACTCCTTTCCTCCCTCCCTCCTTCCTCCTTTCCTCCCTCTCGCCTTCCTCCTTTCCTCCCTCCCTCCTTACTCCTTTCCTCCCTCCTTACTTCTTCCTTCCTTCCTTCCTTCCTTCCTTCCTTCCTTCCTTCCTTTCTTCTTTCCTCCCTCTCTCCTTCCTCTCCTGTCTTATTTCCTCCCTCTCTCCTGTCTTATTTCCTCCCTCTCTCCTTACTCCTTTCCTCCCTCTCTCCCTATTCCTTTCCTTCCTTCCTTCCTTACTCCTTTCCACCCTCTCTCCTTACTCCTTTCCTCCCTCTCTCCTTCCTCTCCTTTCTCCTTCCCTTCCTTCCTTCCTTACTCCTTTCCTCCCTCTCTCCTTATTCCTTTCCTCCCTCTCTCCTTAATCCTTTCCTTCCTTCCTTCCTTCCTTACTCCTTTCCTCCCTCTCTCCTTACTCCTTTCCTCCCTCTCTTCTTACTCCTTTCCTTCCTTCCTTCCTTCCTACTCCTTTCCTTCCTACTCCTTTCTTTCCTTCCTACTCCTTTCTACTCCTTTCCACCCTCCCTCCTTAGTCCTTTCCTCCCTCTCTCCTTACTCCTTTCCTCTCTCCTTACTCCTTTCCTCCCTCTCTCCTTACTCCTTTCCTCCCTCTCTCCTTATTCCTTTCAAAATGACAACATAAAATAATTAAATGTGGAGGACGAATTACAAAATTGAGAATAATCAAAATTTGAAGCATGAATTATTTTTATTAATTGAGAGCTGAACTCACTAAAACTCTCACTAATAATGAAATAGAGAGCATCTATTATTAAAATGAAAATGGGAGTCATCATAGCAACTAGAAGAAACTCTATCCTGGACCCTCTCTCCTTAATCCTTTCCTTCCTTCCTTCCTTCCTTCCTTCCTTACTCCTTTCCACCCTCTCTCCTTACTCCTTTCCTCCCTCTCTTCTTACTCCTTTCCTTTCCTTTCTTCCTTCCTTTCTTCTTCTTTCCTCCCTCTCTCCTTTCTTCTCTCTCTCCCTCTCTCCTTACTCCTTCCTTCCTTCCTTCCTACTCCTTTCTACTCCCTTTCTACTCCCTTCCTTCCTACTCCTTTCTACTCCCTTTCTACTCCCTTCCTTCCTACTCCTTTCTACTCCCTTCCTCCCTACTCCTTTCTACTCCCTTCCTTCCTACTCCCTTTCTACTCCCTTCCTTCCTTCCTACTCCTTTCTACTCCCTTCCTACTCCCTTCCTTCCTTCCTACTTTTCTACTCCTTCCTCCTTTCCTCCCTCTCTCCTTACTCCTTTCCTCCCTCTCTCCTTACTCCTTTCCTCCCTCTCTCCTTACTCTTTTCCTCCCTCCCTCCTTACTCCTTCCTTCCTTCCTTCCTTCCTTCTCCTTTACTTCCTTCCTTCTCCTTTCCTTCCTTTCCTTCCTTTCCTTCCTACTCCTTTCTTTCCTTCCTTCCTACTCCTTCCCTTCCTACTCCCTTCCTTCCTTCCTCCCTTCCTACTCCTTCCTTCCTTCCTTCCTTCTCCTTTCCTTCCTTCCTTCCTTCCCCTGAGTAAAAACTATTAAATCGAGCAAAATTACAACATAAAATAATTAAATATGGAGGACGAATTACAAAATTGAGAATAATTAAAATTTGAAGCATGAATTATTTTTATTAAAATGACTAAAACTCTCACTAATAATGAAATAGAGAGCGTCTATTATTAAAATGAAAATGGGAATCATCATAGCAACTAGAAGAAACTCTATCCTGGACCCTCTCTCCTTACTCCTTTCTTTCCTTCCTTCCTTCCTTCCTTCCTTCCTTCCTTCCTTCCTACTTCCTCATAGCAACTAGAAGAAACTCTATCCTGGACATCTTGTTTACTCACTTTACATGTGGAGCTAAATTTAAACTGAGATATGTGAAATATTCCCTGAATGAATTAGAGTCTATTCATAAGTAGTGATGACATCATAACTCATGTGGTAGGAGGGTTAGGGGTTCCTTCCTTTCCTTCCTTCCTTCCTTCCTTCTTTGTTTCCTAATCTCTTTTCCTTCCTTCCTTCCTTCCTTCCTTCCTTCCTGTGAAATATTCCCTGAATGAATTAGAGTCTATTCATAAGTAGTGAGGGATCATAACTCATGTGGTAGGAGGGTTAGGGGTTCTTTCCTTTCCTTCCTTCCTACCTTCCTTCCTTCCTTCCTTCCATAAGTAGTGAGGGATCATAACTCATGTGGTAGGAGGGTTAGGGGTTCTTCCTTTCCTTCCTTCCTTCCTTCCTTCGTTCCATAAGTAGTGAGGGATCATAACTCATGTGGTAGGAGGGTTAGGGGTTCTTCCTTTCCTTCCTTCCTTCCTTCTTTGTTTCCTAATCTCTTTTCCTTCCTTCCTTCCTTCTTTCCTTCATCTTCTTTTCCTTCCTTCCTAATCCCTTTTCCTTCCTTCCTTCCTTCCCTCCTTCCTTCCTTCTTTGCTTCCTAATCTCTTTTCCTTCCATCCTTCCTTCCTTCTTTCCATCATCTTCTTTTCCTTCCTTCCTTCCTTGTCTTCTTTCCTTCTTTGTTTCCTTCCCTCCATCCTTCCTTCCATCTTTCCTTCATCTTCTTTTCCTTTCTTCCTCTCCTTCCTTCCTTCCTTCCTTCCTTCTTTGCTTCCTAATCCATTTTTCTTCCTTGCTTCTTTGCTTCCTAATCCCTTTTCTTTCCTTCCTTCCTTCCTTCCTTCCTTCCTTTCTTTCTCCCTTCCTTCCTCCCTTCCTTTCTTTCTCCCTTCCTTCCTCCCTTCCTTCCTCCCTTCCTTCCTTCATTGTCTTTTCCTTCCTTCCTTCCTCCCTTCCCTCCATCTGTCCTTCCTTCCTTCCTTCCTTCCTGTGAAATATTCCCTGAATGAATTAGAGTCTATTCATAAGTAGTGATGACATCATAACTCATGTGGTAGGAGGGTTAGGGGTTCTTTCCTTTCCTTCCTTCCTTCCTTCCTTCCTTCCTTCCATAAGTAGTGAGGGATCATAACTCATGTGGTAGGAGGGTTAGGGGTTCTTTCCTTTCCTTCCTTCCTTCCTTCCTTCCTTCCTTCCATAAGTAGTGAGGGATCATAACTCATGTGGTAGGAGGGTTAGGGGTTCTTCCTCCCTTCCTTCCTTCCTTCCTTCCTTCCTTCCATAAGTAGTGAGGGATCATAACTCATGTGGTAGGAGGGTTAGGGGTTCTTTCCTTCCCTTCCTTCCTTCCTTCCTTCCTTCCTTCCATAAGTAGTGAGGGATCATAACTCATGTGGTAGGAGGGTTAGGGGTTCTTTCTTTCCTTCCTTCCTTCCTTCCTTCCTTCTTTGCTTCCTAATCTCTTTTCCTTCCATCCTTCCTTCCTTCTTTCCTTCATCTTCTTTTCCTTTCTTCCTTTCCTTCCTTCTTTCTTTGCTTCCTAATCTCTTTTCCTTCCTTCCTTCCTTCTTTCCTTCATCTTCTTTTCCTTTCTTCCTTTCCTTCCTTCCTTCCTTCCTAATCCCTTTTCCTTTCTTCCTTTCCTTCCCTCCTTCCTTCCTTCTTTGCTTCCTAATCTCTTTTCCTTCCATCCTTCCTTCCTTCTTTCCATCATCTTCTTTTCCTTCCTTCCTTCCTTCCTTCCTTGTCTTCTTTCCTTCTTTGTTTCCTTCCCTCCATCCTTCCTTCCTTCTTTTCTTCATCTTCTTTTCCTTTCTTCCTCTCCTTCCTTCCTTCTTTGCTTCCTAATCCATTTTTCTTCCTTGCTTTCTAATCCCTTTTCCTTCCTTCCTTCTTTGCTTCCTAATCCCTTTTCTTTCCTTCCTTCCTTCCTTCCTTTCTTCCTCCCTTCCTTCTATCATTGTCTTTTCCTTCTTTCCTCCCTCCCTCCCTCCTTCCTTCTCTCTTTCTTTCCTCCTCCCTACCTTCTTCCTTTCCTTCTTTCCTCTGTCCTTCCTTTCTCCCTCCTTCTCTCTTTCTTTCCTCCCCCTACCTTCCTCTGTCCTTCCTTTCTCCCTCCTTCCTACCTCCCTTCTTTCCTCCCTCGCTCCCCCCTACCTTCCTCCCTTCCTTCTTTCCTTTCCTTCCTCCCTCCAAATTACATAAATATGATTTCAGTTCTGCTGGTAGTTTGTTCCAGTGTGTAAAAGCTTCATCATGTAATAACAGCTCTACAGCTCTTTCCTCCTTTCTGTCTGTATTCTGTATTTTAACCTCTTAAAACACGCTGTTCCTCCTCCGGGACGGACCGGAAGTTAGGAGCTAGCCACACCTTCTTCTGAATGTTTTAAACACCAACCCTTAAACATATATACTCATGCTGTACATTGTTAGAAAGCGTAGATTGTCCTGATTCATTCAAGACCACTCACGACTTATATGGTTGCTCACAGCCGTAATAGTATTAGCGGTTAGCTCGGCTAGCCACTCAGCTAAAGTAAGCTAACAGCTATAATGCTACATACCTTCAAAGTCTTCCCTTTATCCACAACGATCATCTTATGACTCAGGACTTTCTGTACAGCTCGCCAAGTATCCATTCTGCTTAAATATGAAATCCGTTTCCATAAAACCGGAATACTTTCCTCAATATGTCAACATGTATTTAGTCCAACACGTAACGTAATAACACAAATAACAAACCATATACGGTCCGTTTACGTCATTTCCTGACCTGCAAGTCCATCTCAGAGTACACGTGACTAGATGTTTACGACCGTGAGCCTCTCCTGCTTCTGACGACACCACACACCAGCCAATCGGTGTTTAGGATTAGGCAGTACATGTCTCCAAAGCCAATAAGGACATGTGACCGACGACATGGCTTTGATTGACAGCTGTTCCAGCCTATGGAAATATTCGATGAAATGAAGTTGTGTGTGTGTGTGTGTGTGTGTGTGTGCGTGCGTGTGTGTGTGTGTGTGTGTGCGTGCATGCGTGTGTGTGTGTGTGTGTGTGTGTGTGTGTGTGTGTGAGAGCGTCCTGGCACTCTGCACGGCAGCCTGGGCCCTCAGCGTGTGAATGGGAGCATGAATGGGTGAATGTTGGCATGTAATGTAAAGCACTGTGAATGGACAGAGGAGTAAAAAGGCTTCATTCAGCATTCATAACCTGTTCAACACTCTCTGTTCCTGCTTCACACTGACAGCACAAATTACTAAATTGAAATCGCAAATTATTAAATTGAAAAAAGACAATTTACTAAAATTAAGAGCATGAGTATTTTTTGTTCTGTAGATTATTTAATTATATCTATAAATCAGACTGTAGTTTAGGGTGAACATACATCAACCCCTTGTAGGTCACACCATGAGAGCGCCATTTTAAAAAAAAATCATTTATTTGCTTTTCCTTCCTGTTTGTTGCCATGACAACATAAAACATGGATGTATTTCCTCATTGAGCCTAAATGTGATGTTTTACAGCCTCTACAGACTCATTCACACCTCACTGGTTCTAAACTTGTATTAAAAACATGTTAGAGACTCATTCTGTTCATGTACAACCTGTATCTATAGCAACCATAGAACACAACCCGTATCTATAGCAAGCATAGAACACAACCTGTATCTATAGCAACCATAGAACACAACCTGTATCTATAGCAACCATAGAACACAACCTGTATCTATAGCAACCATAGAACAACCTGTATCTATAGCAACCATAGAACACAACCTGTATCTATAGCAACCATAGAACACAACCTGTATCTATAGCAACCATAGAACAACCTGCAACTATAGCAACCATAGAACAACCTGTATCTATAGCAACCATAGAACAACCTGCAACTATAGCAACCATAGAACAACCTGTATCTATAGCAACCATAGAACAACCTGTATCTATAGCAACCATAGAACAACCTGCAACTATAGCAACCATAGAACAATCTGTATCTATAGCAACCATAGAACAATCTGTATCTATAGCAACCATAGAACAATCTGTATCTATAGCAACCATAGAACAACCTGTATCTATAGCAACCATAGGACACAACCTGTATCTATAGCAACCATAGAACACAACCCGTATCTATAGCAACCATAGAACAACCTGTATCTATAGCAACCATAGAACAATCTGTATCTATAGCAACCATAGAACAACCTGCAACTATAGCAACCATAGAACAACCTGTATCTATAGCAACCATAGAACAACCTGCAACTATAGCAACCATAGAACAACCTGTATCTATAGCAACCATAGCACGACCTGTATCTATAGAAACCATAGAACAACCTGTATCCATAGCAACCATAGCACAACCTGTATCTATAGCAACCATAGAACAACCTGTATCCATAGCAACCATAGAACACAACCTGTGTCCATAGCAACCATAGAACACAACCTGTATCTATAGCAACCATAGAACAACCTGCATCTATAGCAACCATAGAACAACCTGTATCTATAGCAACCATAGAACACAACCTGTATCTATAGCAACCATAGAACAACCCGTATCTATAGCAACCATAGCACAACCTGTATCTATGGCAACCATAGAACAACCTGTATCTATAGCAACCATAGAACAACCTGTATCTATCGCAACCATAGCACAACCTGTATCTATAGCAACCATAGCACAACCTGTATCTATCGCAACCATAGCACAACCTGTATCTATAGCAACCATAGCACAACCTGTATCTATGGCAACCATAGCACAACCTGTATCTATAGCAACCATAGCACAACCTGTATCTATGGCAACCATAGAACAACCTGTATCTATAGCAACCATAGAACAACCTGTATCTATAGCAACCATAGAACACAACCTGTATCTATAGCAACCATAAAACAACCTGTATCTATAGCAACCATAGAACAACCTGTATCTATAGCAACCATAGAACACAACCTGTATCTATAGCAACCATAGAACAACCCGTGTCTATAGCAACCATAGCACAACCTGTATCTATAGCAACCATAGCACAACCTGTATCTATAGCAACCATAACACAACCTGTATCTATAGCAACCATAGAACAACCTGTATCTATAGCAACCATAGAACACAACCTGTATCTATAGCAACCATAACACAACCTGTATCTATGGCAACCATAGAACAACCTGTATCTATAGCAACCATAACACAATCTGATGGTCTGTCCGTGCATTACATTCCTCATACAAGTGATAAAGATTGACCTGAAATAGTTAAATGGGTTCAATAGATTTAGTTTTTGAGCAGAGATCATGACAGGAAGTGACCTCTACCAAACACTTGAGCAGACCTGCACACGTCCCAAAAAGTCTACAACCAAATTCAGTTTATAGGCGTCAACTGCTTGATTATAAAGCATCAGATCTGCTCTTCACATGAAGGGAAGAGCGGGGGAGGGAGGGAGAGGAGGGGGGAGTGGAGGGGCGGGGGCAGGAAAAAAATTCAATTGGGACGCTTCCAGATGCGATGTAAACAAGGCGCACACAGACAGACACACTCAGCCCTTCAGTCGCTGTCAGAGCCGGCGTCTGGCCCCAGAAGACAGACGGTTGGATGCGAGCAGCTCTTCATCTCTGCGCCACATTAGAGGGACACATGGAAACGAGGCTCCCTGGGAGTTTGGTTGCGGTGGCAGTAGCCCGGTGAACTCTGGCTGAACTTCAGCCTCTGACGGCCTCCAGCAGGTCTGGCCTGAGCCGAGCGGATGGACTCACACACAGCACACAAACACAAACACTGTCCGCCCCCTTATTTTATTATTTTATTATTTTATGAGTGTCACAGAAAAGAAAAGGGGGGATATAATTAATTCCCCTCATTAAATATGCAGCAGAGAAACATTGGCTACCATTATTAAACATTCCTTGACATGAAATATAATCGCTAAGTGTTAACTGACATAAAGAAAAGCTTCATTTCATTTATTGGTGGATTTAATTGGTTTTGCCTTTTTTTTCCTGTATATTTTAAAATTTTGAAAAACACCTTTTTCCTATTACTCAGAGGTATAATTTATTAATAATGGAAAGATGAAATAGTACATGGACTCATATTGAAACGGCACCTCCTCCACTTTTTTTAATCCTTTGTTTTTGTGTTTATTAAGAACAGACGTGACTTGGAATCAGGGTTATTATAGTTAACGAAAACTAAAACTAAAACTAGCAATGAAAAAATAATTTAGTTAACTGAAATTAAAATAAAAACTACAATGAAGAATGTAAAACTAACTAAAAGTAAACTGAATTGCAGATAAATTCAGCTTCATTTTCGTTGTCTTTCGTTCTCTCCCTACTTCCTGTCCGGTTACTTCCTGTCCGATTACTTCCTGTCCTGCAGCTTCGTGGTTAAAGAATAAAGAATGAAATTTTAAAAAAGGACTTGATGATAAATCATATTTGGTGTCACACATTCTTTCATCATTTTCAGCTTCTACAAGTCAAGACTTTCTCTGAATACCTGAAAAACTAAAACTAAATAAAAACTAAACTAAAACTAGTCAATTCCTTCAAAATAAAACCAAACTAAAACTTCCATCTGTCCTTCCTTCCTTTCTTCCTTCTGTCTTTCCTTCCATCTGTCCTTCCTTCCTTTCTTCCTTCTGTCCTTCCTTCCTTTCTTCCTTCTGTCCTTCCTTCCATCTGTCCTTCCTTCCTTTCTTCTTTCTGTCCTTCCTTCCTTTCTTGCTTCTGTCCTTTCTTCCTTCTGTCCTTCCTTCCTTCCTTTCTTCCTTTCTTCCTTCTGTCCTTCCTTCCATCTGTCCTTCCTTCCTTTCTTCCATCTGTCCTTCCTTCCTTTTGTCCTTACTTCCTTTCTTCCTTCTGTCCTTCCTTCCATCTGTCCTTCCTTCCTCTCTTCCTTCCTTCTGTCTGTCCATCCTTCACTATCTCTCTTTCCTACCTTTCTTTCCTCCTTCCTTTTGCCTGTCTTTCCTTCCTTCACTTGTTATTATTTCCTTCCTTCCTTCCTTATTTCCCGGCGGGGGGGGGGGGAGCTGGAATACCTGGAGAGAACAGAAAAATATGATGATACAGTTTCGGGCAAGTCAGCGATCAAATATTCAAACAATCTGCAACGTGTCACGAAGCAGTGTGGTTAGAGTGTGTCCTTCCTTCCTTTCTTCCTTCCTTTCTTCCTTCCATCTGTCCTTCCTTCCTTTCTTCCTTCCATCTGTCCTTCCTTCTGTCCTTCCTTCCATCTGTCCTTCCTTCCTTCTGTCCTTCCTTCCATCTGTCCTTCTTTCCTTTCTTCCTTCTGTCCTTCCTTCCATCTGTCCTTCCTTCCTTTCTTCCTTCTGTCCTTCCTTCCTTTCTTCCTTCTGTCTTTCCTTCCATCTGTCCTTCCTTCCTTTCTTCCTTCTGTCCTTCCTTCCATCTGTCCTTCCTTCCTTTCTTCCTTCTGGCTTTCCTTCCATCTGTCCTTCCTTCCTTTCTTCCTTCTGTCCTTCCTTCCATCTGTCTGTCCGTCCTTCACTGTCTCTCTTTCCTACCTTTCTTTCCTTCCTTCCCTTCTTCCTTCTGTCCTTCCTTCCATCTGTCCTTCCTTCCTTTCGTCTTTCCTTCCATCTGTCCGTCCTTCACTATCTCTCTTTCCTACCTTTCTTTCCTCCTGTCCTTCCTTCCTTTCTTCCTTCCATCTGTCCTTCCTTACTTTCTTCCTTCTGTCCTTCCTGCCATCTGTCCTTCCTTCCTTTCTTCCTTCTGTCCTTCCTTCCTTTCTTCATTCTGTCCTTCCTTCCATCTGTCCTTCCTTCCTTTCTTCCTTCTGTCCTTCCTTCCATCTGTCCTTCCTTCCTTCCTTTCTTCCTTCTGTCCTTCCTTCCTTTCTTCCTTCTGTCCTTTCTTCCATCTGTCCTTCCTTCCTTCCTTCCTTTCTTACTTCTGTCCTTCCTTCCATCTGTCCTTCTTTCCTTCTGTCTGTCCGTCCTTCACTATCTCTCTTTCCTACCTTTCTTTCCTCCTGTCCTTCCTTCCTTTCTTCCTTCTGTCCTTTCTTCCTTCTGTCCTTCCTTCCATCTGTCCTTCCTTCCTTCTGTCTGTCCGTCCTTCACTATCTCTCTTTCCTACCTTTCTTTCCTCCTGTCCTTCCTTCCTTTCTTCCTTCTGTCCCTTCTTCCTTCTGTCCTGCCTTCTATCTGTCTTTCCTTCCTTTCTTCCTTCTGTCCTTCCTTCCACCTGTCCTTCCTTCCTTTCTTCCATCTGTCCTTCCTTCCTTTTGTCCTTCCTTCCATCTGTCCTTCCTTCCTTTCTTCCTTCTGTCCTTCCTTCCTTTCTTCCTTCTGTCTTTCCTTCCATCTGTCCTTTCTTCCTTCTGTCCTTCCTTCCATCTGTCCTTCCTTCCTTCTGTCTGTCCGTCCTTCACTATCTCTCTTTCCTACCTTTCTTTCCTTCTGTCCCTTCTTCCTTCTGTCCTTCCTTCCATCTGTCCTTCCTTCCTTCCTTCCTTCTGTCCTTCCTTCCTTCTGTCTGTCCGTCCTTCGCTGGAGTACCTGGAGGCACGGGGAGAACATGCAAACATATCATGATACAGTTTCGGGCAAGTCAGCGATCAAGTATTCCAACAATCTGCAACGTGTCACAAAGCAGTGTGGTTAGAGTGTGTCCTTCCTTCCTTCCTTCCTTCTGTCCTTCCTTCCTTCCTTCCATCTGCCCTTCACAAAGCAGTGTGGTGAGATTAGACTTCCACTGCGTATACAAGCTGAGCTACTGGAGGAACAATCAGAGTCAGGTTATAAACCGCTCCAACAAAAATATGCTCGGTAACAAGTTGGCCCCGCCCTCTGTCCTTCCTTCCTTCCTTCCTTCCTTCCTTCCTTCTGTCCTTCCTTCCTTCCTTCCTTCCTTCCATCTGTCCTTCCTTCCGTCCTTCCTTCCATCTGTCCTTCCTTCCGTCCTTCCTTCCATCTGTCCTTCCTTCCTTCGTCTTTCCTTCCTTCTGTCCTTTCTCCCTTTCTTCCTTCTGTCCTTCCTTCCATCTGTCCTTCCTTCTGTCCTTTCTCCCTTTCTTCCTTCTGTCCTTCCTTCCATCTGTCCTTCCTTTCGTCTTTCCTTCCATCTGTCCTTTCTCCCTTTCTTCCTTCTGTCCTTCCTTCATTCCTTCCTTCTGTCCTTCCTTCCTTCTGTCCTCCCTCCCTTTCTTCCTTCTGTCCTTCCTTCCATCTGTCCTTCCTTCATTCCTTCCTTCTGTTCTTCCTTCCTTCCATCTGTCCTCCCTCCCTTCCTTCTTTCTGTCCTTCCTTTTACCTGTCCTTCCTTCTGTCTTTCCTTCCATCTGTCCTTCCTTCCTTTCTTCCTTCTGTCCTTCCTTTTACCTGTCCTTCCTTCCTTTCTTCCTTCTGTCCTTCCTTCCTTCCGTCTGTCCGTCTGTACTTCACTATCTCTCTTTCCTACCTTTCTTTCCTCCTTCCTTTTGCCTGTCTTTCCTTCCTTCCTTCCTTCCTTATTTCCCAGTGGGGAGAGTCAGGCAAGAAGCCGCTCCAACAAAAACATGCTCGGTAAGGAGTTGGCCCCGCTCGAACACTTTTACCCACATCTGACATAAAAGTACACAAAGAGAGAGATGTTTTCAGATGTTATCTTTGTAAACAGCTCATACTCATCTGTTACTGCCTGTCCTTCCTTCCTTCCTTTCTTCCTTCCTTTCTTCCATCTGTCCTTCCTTCCTTTCTTCCTTCTGTCCTTCCTTCCTTTCTTCCTTCTGTCTTTCCTTCCATCTGTCCTTCCTTCCTTTCTTCCATCTGTCCTTCCTTCCTTCATTCCTTCCATCTGTCCTTCCTTCATTCCTTCCTTCCTTCCATCTGTCCTCCCTCCCTTCCTTTCATCTGTCCTTCCTTCCTTTCTTCCATCTGTCCTTCCTTCCTTTCTTCCTTCTGTCTTTCCTTCCATCTGTCCTTCCTTCCTTTCTTCCTTCTGTCCTTCCTTCCATCTGTCCTTCCTTCCTTTCTTCCATCTGTCCTTCCTTTCTTCCTTCTGTCCTTCCTTTTACCTGTCCTTCCTTCATTCCTTCCTTCCTTTCTTCCTTCTGTCCTTCTGTCCTTCCTTTTACCTGTCCTTCCTTCCTTCCTTCTTTCTGTCTTTCCTTCCTTCTGTCTTTCCTTCCATCTGTCCTTCCTTCCTT
>NC_070588.1:2171751-2184251 GCF_027409825.1 Scomber japonicus | reverse complement strand
TCCTCTCTTCCTTCCTTTCCTTTAACTGGTTGCATACGTCCTGCTTTACTTTCCTTCCTTCCTTCCTCTCTTCCTTCCTTTCCTTGAACTGGTTGCATACGTCCTGCTTTACTTTCCTTCCTTCCTTCCTCTCTTCCTTCCTTTCCTTGAACTGGTTGCATACGTCCTGCTTTACTTTCCTTCCTTCCTTCCTCTCTTCCTTCCTTTCCTTGAACTGGTTGCATACGTCCTGCTTTACTTTCCTTCCTTCCTTCCTCTCTTCCTTCCTTTCCTTGAACTGGTTGCATACGTCCTGCTTTACTTTCCTTCCTTCCTTCCTCTCTTCCTTCCTTTCCTTGAACTGGTTGCATACGTCCCGCTTTACTTTCCTTCCTTCCTTCCTCTCTTCCTTCCTTTCCTTGAACTGGTTGCATACGTCCCGCTTTACTTTCCTTCCTTCCTTCCTCTCTTCCTTCCTTTCCTTGAACTGGTTGCATACGTCCCGCTTTACTTTCCTTCCTTCCTTCCTCTCTTCCTTCCTTTCCTTGAACTGGTTGCATACGTCCTGCTTTACTTTCCTTCCTTCCTTCCTCTCTTCCTTCCTTTCCTTGAACTGGTTGCATACGTCCTGCTTTACTTTCCTTCCTTCCTTCCTTCCTTCCTTTCCTTGAACTGGTTGCATACGTCCTGCTTTACTTTCCTTCCTTCCTTCCTCTCTTCCTTCCTTTCCTTGAACTGGTTGCATACGTCCTGCTTTACTTTCCTTCCTTCCTTCCTCTCTTCCTTCCTTTCCTTGAACTGGTTGCATACGTCCCGCTTTACTTTCCTTCCTTCCTTCCTCTCTTCCTTCCTTTCCTTGAACTGGTTGCATACGTCCCGCTTTATTTTCCTTCCTTCCTTCCTCTCTTCCTTCCTTTCCTTGAACTGGTTGCATACGTCCCGCTTTACTTTCCTTCCTTCCTTCCTCTCTTCCTTCCTTTCCTTGAACTGGTTGCATACGTCCCGCTTTACTTTCCTTCCTTCCTTCCTCTCTTCCTTCCTTTCCTTGAACTGGTTGCATACGTCCCGCTTTACTTTCCTTTCTTCCTTCCTCTCTTCCTTCCTTTCCTTGAACTGGTTGCATACGTCCCGCTTTACTTTCCTTCCTTCCTTCCTCTCTTCCTTCCTTTCCTTGAACTGGTTGCATACGTCCCGCTTTACTTTCCTTCCTTCCTTCCTCTCTTCCTTCCTTTCCTTGAACTGGTTGCATACGTCCCGCTTTACTTTCCTTCCTTCCTTCCTCTCTTCCTTCCTTTCCTTGAACTGGTTGCATACGTCCCGCTTTACTTTCCTTCCTTCCTTCCTCTCTTCCTTCCTTTCCTTGAACTGGTTGCATACGTCCCGCTTTACTTTCCTTCCTTCCTTCCTCTCTTCCTTCCTTTCCTTGAACTGGTTGCATACGTCCTGCTTTACTTTCCTTCCTTCCTTCCTTCCTTCCTTTCCTTGAACTGGTTGCATACGTCCTGCTTTACTTTCCTTCCTTCCTTCCTCTCTTCCTTCCTTTCCTTGAACTGGTTGCATACGTCCTGCTTTACTTTCCTTCCTTCCTTCCTCTCTTCCTTCCTTTCCTTGAACTGGTTGCATACGTCCTGCTTTACTTTCCTTCCTTCCTTCCTCTCTTCCTTCCTTTCCTTGAACTGGTTGCATACGTCCTGCTTTACTTTCCTTCCTTCCTTCCTCTCTTCCTTCCTTTCCTTGAACTGGTTGCATACGTCCCGCTTTACTTTCCTTCCTTCCTTCCTCTCTTCCTTCCTTTCCTTGAACTGGTTGCATACGTCCCGCTTTACTTTCCTTCCTTCCTTCCTCTCTTCCTTCCTTTCCTTGAACTGGTTGCATACGTCCCGCTTTACTTTCCTTCCTTCCTTCCTCTCTTCCTTCCTTTCCTTGAACTGGTTGCATACGTCCCGCTTTACTTTCCTTCCTTCCTTCCTCTCTTCCTTCCTTTCCTTGAACTGGTTGCATACGTCCCGCTTTACTTTCCTTCCTTCCTTCCTCTCTTCCTTCCTTTCCTTGAACTGGTTGCATACGTCCTGCTTTACTTTCCTTCCTTCCTTCCTCTCTTCCTTCCTTTCCTTGAACTGGTTGCATACGTCCTGCTTTACTTTCCTTCCTTCCTTCCTCTCTTCCTTCCTTTCCTTGAACTGGTTGCATACGTCCCGCTTTACTTTCCTTCCTTCCTTCCTCTCTTCCTTCCTTTCCTTGAACTGGTTGCATACGTCCCGCTTTACTTTCCTTCCTTCCTTCCTCTCTTCCTTCCTTTCCTTGAACTGGTTGCATACGTCCTGCTTTATTTTCCTTCCTTCCTTCCTCTCTTCCTTCCTTTCCTTGAACTGGTTGCATACGTCCTGCTTTACTTTCCTTCCTTCCTTCCTCTCTTCCTTCCTTTCCTTGAACTGGTTGCATACGTCCCGCTTTACTTTCCTTCCTTCCTTCCTCTCTTCCTTCCTTTCCTTGAACTGGTTGCATACGTCCTGCTTTACTTTCCTTCCTTCCTTCCTCTCTTCCTTCCTTTCCTTGAACTGGTTGCATACGTCCTGCTTTACTTTCCTTCCTTCCTTCCTCTCTTCCTTCCTTTCCTTGAACTGGTTGCATACGTCCTGCTTTACTTTCCTTCCTTCCTTCCTCTCTTCCTTCCTTTCCTTGAACTGGTTGCATACGTCCTGCTTTACTTTCCTTCCTTCCTTCCTCTCTTCCTTCCTTTCCTTGAACTGGTTGCATACGTCCTGCTTTACTTTCCTTCCTTCCTTTCCTTGAACTGGTTGCATACGTCCTGCTTTACTTTCCTTCCTTCCTTCCTTCCTCTCTTCCTTCCTTTCCTTGAACTGGTTGCATACGTCCTGCTTTACTTTCCTTCCTTCCTTCCTCTCTTCCTTCCTTTCCTTGAACTGGTTGCATACGTCCTGCTTTACTTTCCTTCCTTCCTTCCTCTCTTCCTTCCTTTCCTTGAACTGGTTGCATACGTCCTGCTTTACTTTCCTTCCTTCCTTCCTCTCTTCCTTCCTTTCCTTGAACTGGTTGCATACGTCCTGCTTTACTTTCCTTCCTTCCTTCCTCTCTTCCTTCCTTTCCTTGAACTGGTTGCATACGTCCTGCTTTACAGTGTCAGACGGACACTGATATGTATCTCTGGTTATTTTTAGTATGTATACAGTATTCCTTCCATCTTTCCTTAGTTTCCTTTTCCTTTCTTCCTTTCCTTCCTTCCTTCCTTCCTTCAATCTTTCCATCATCTTCTTTTCCTTCCTTCCTTTCTTGTCTTTCCTTCCTTCCTTCCTTCCATCTTTCCTTAGTTTTCTTTTCCTTCCTTCCTTTCCGTCCTTCCTTCCTTCTTTGCTTCCTAATCCCTTTTCCTTCCTTCCTTCCTTCCTTCCTTTCTTCCTTTCCTTCCTTCCTTCCTTCCTTGTCTTTTTTTCCTTTCTTCCCTTCTTTCCTTCCTTCCTTCTTTCCTTCTTTGTTTCCTTCCCTCCGTTCTTCCTTTCCTTCCTTCCTTCCTTCCTTCAATCTTTCCTTAGTTTTCTTTTCCTTCCTTCCTTTCCGTCCTTCCTAATCCCTTTTCCTTCCTTCCTTCCTTCCTTCCTTCCTTCCTTCCTTCCTTTCTTCCTTTCCTTCCTTCCTTCCTTTCTTGTCTTTTTTTCCTTTCTTCCCTTCTTTCCTTCCTTCCTTCTTTCCTTCTTTGTTTCCTTCCCTCCGTCCTTCCTTCCTTCCTTCCATCTTTCCTTAGTTTTCTTTTCCTTTCTTCCTTTTCCTTCTTTTCCTTGAACTGGTTGCATACGTCCTGCTTTACTGTGTCAGACGGACACTGATACGTATCTCTGGTTATTTTTAGTATGTATACAGTATTCCTTCCATCTTTCCTTAGTTTCCTTTTCCTTTCTTCCTTTCCTTCCTTCCTTCCTTCTTTCAATCTTTCCATCATCTTCTTTTCCTTCCTTCCTTTCTTGTCTTTCTTTCCTTCCTTCCTTCAATCTTTCCTTAGTTTCCTTTTCCTTTCTTCCTTTCCGTCCTTCCTTCCTTCTTTGCTTCCTAATCCCTTTTCCTTCCTTCCTTCCTTCCTTCCTTCCTTCCTTTCTTCCTTTCCTTCCTTCCTTCCTTTCTTGTCTTTTTTCCTTTCTTTCCTTCTTTGTTTCCTTCCCTCCGTCCTTCCTTCCTTCCTTCCATCTTTCCTTAGTTTCCTTTTCCTTTCTTCCTTTCCGTCCTTCCTTCCTTCTTTGCTTCCTAATCCCTTTTCCTTCCTTCCTTCCTTCCTTCCTTCCTTTCTTCCTTTCCTTCCTTCCTTCCTTTCTTGTCTTTTTTCCTTTCTTTCCTTCTTTCCTTCCTCCCTTCTTTCCTTCTTTGTTTCCTTCCCTCTGTCCTTCCTTCCTTCCTTCCATCTTTCCTTAGTTTTCTTTTTCTTTCTTCCTCTCTTCCTTCCTTTCCTTGAACTGGTTGCATACGTCCTGCTTTACTTTCCTTCCTTCCTTCCTCTCTTCCTTCCTTTCCTTGAACTGGTTGCATACGTCCTGCTTTACTTTCCTTCCTTCCTTCCTTCCTCTCTTCCTTCCTTTCCTTGAACTGGTTGCATACGTCCTGCTTTACTGTGTCAGACGGACACTGATATGTATCTCTGGTTATTTTTAGTATGTATACAGTATTCCTTCCATCTTTCCTTAGTTTCCTTTTCCTTTCTTCCTTTCCTTCCTTCCTTCAATCTTTCCATCATCTTCTTTTCCTTCCTTCCTTTCTTGTCTTTCCTTCCTTCCTTCCTTCCATCTTTCCTTAGTTTTCTTTTCCTTCCTTCCTTTCCGTCCTTCCTTCCTTCTTTGCTTCCTAATCCCTTTTCCTTCCTTCCTTCCTTCCTTCCTTCCTTCCTTCCTTCCTTTCTTCCTTTCCTTCCTTCCTTCCTTTCTTGTCTTTTTTCCTTTCTTTCCTTCTTTCCTTCCTCCCTTCTTTCCTTCTTTGTTTCCTTCCCTCCGTCCTTCCTTCCTTCCTTCCATCTTTCCTTAGTTTTCTTTTCCTTTCTTCCTTTTCCTTCCTTTCCTTGAACTGGTTGCATACGTCCTGCTTTACTTTCCTTCCTTCCTTCCTCTCTTCCTTCCTTTCCTTGAACTGGTTGCATACGTCCTGCTTTACTTTCCTTCCTTCCTTCCTCTCTTCCTTCCTTTCCTTGAACTGGTTGCATACGTCCTGCTTTACTTTCCTTCCTTCCTTCCTCTCTTCCTTCCTTTCCTTGAACTGGTTGCATACGTCCTGCTTCACTGTGTCAGACGGACACTGATACGCATCGCTGGTTATTTTTAGTATGTATACAGTATATATATATATATATATATACTGTATATATATATATATATATATATATATATCTCCTCTTGCCTGGCAGAGTGTCACCACTTCAAAAACTGATGAACTATATGAAGCTTATTATAGAATCTTATTTTACGATCAGCTGACTGAAAAAAGGGGGAACTCCTGTTTATAGAAGAAAGCTGCTGATCGTTAGCTTAATATATGTTTTAAGAAGTCAGATGTGCCGTGTGAGAAGGAGCGTGCGTTCTCAGAGGGAACATGTGTGGTATTTTTAGTTAGTGTTTCAGTGTGAGAAGTGTCTCATACGATCCAGATGTAAGGTGTTGGAAAGAGACCACACAGAGGCTTATCTTGACCTCTGCAGGGTCAACGCCGCCGTTAGCTAACGCTGCACGCTGAGGACTCAGAGGAGGACTCGGAGGACGCGTCCGCTACGACGAAGCCTCCCCAAGTATCAGCTGCTGCTTCACTAACTCTCTCTCTCTCTCTCTCTCTCTCTCTCTCTCTCTCTCTCTCTCTCTCTCTCTCTCCGCTGCTTCCTCATTACCGCAGCAGCTTCTCTCTGTTTACACACAAACATACGATTGACCTCTCCCTCCGTTCTCCCTCGCCTCCCGACGCCAAAAGGGGAGCTGAAAGCAAATCTGTTTCTTGCAACTGTGTAATGGTTTCCATATGCCGGTCCTCGGCTCCAAGTCTACCACTAAGAGAGTCCATAAACCTTTGAGGTGCACATGCAGCGGTTTGCTAAAGTTCAGCTCTGGGAAGGAGGAGTGGGAACGCTGGGACCATGATAGAGCTTTTATGGGCTGCTTCTATGCAGCTTGTTGGAAGATTAGGATTTGGCAAGCGAGGGAAAGGACATGGGTGGCTGGAATTAGGAGGAGCTATCAGATAGGAGCTTGAACACACACACACACACACACACACACACACACACACACACACAGAGAGAGAGAGAGAGAGAGAGAGAGAGAGAGAGAGAGAGAGAGAGAGAGAGAGAGAAAAAGGTGCACATAGCATCAGAAAAAAAAAATGCAACCAGGCTAATTATACAACTCTGCAGCAAACAGCTTTGACATTCCCACTTATCAAATTCCATATCTGTTCCAGACAATGTGCTCCTGCATATATCAACATAAACTCAACTGGTTAACACTTTTAAGAGGCTCTCAGACTCAGACACGCCGGTGATGAAGAGCAACTGCTGCTGAATCGGACTCGGCTCGCGCAGGCTGGCAAATGCACCTGCAGTAAGTTAATCAGTCAGTGTCTCAGGCAGCTTATACAGACCAGCTGTGCGGCTCTGCACGCTGGAGGGTCCCCTGGAAAAGCAGCACATTTCCCCTCACGCTGGAATCGGGGCAGATGATAAATTGGGATCCAACAAAGGCGGCCATTCAGCCCTCGCTAAAAAGCATATAACCAATTGCTTGTGGATGAGCGATGAGCGAGAATTATGCCCCCGCAATCTTATGTATTCCTCATTCTCCGCCTGCTGCTGAATCGCCCACGTAGACGCCACATTTTCTGCCTCTCGGCTCCAAATCTAGCTGACCTGAATCTGAATCTGAAGCTCGTCTGATCCCGGATCCCGTGGCTCTAAATGTGGCGTGGTTACATCACGTTATCTCCATGGTAACCAGATGAAATGTAATATTTAGAACAATAGTATTCCATTAGCTTTATTTAATATAAAAGTTATAATGTAAGATCATGCCACACTAGTTGATATGGTGTTAGGTAGGAAGGAAGGAAGGAAGGAAGGAAGGAAGGAAGGATGTAAGATCATGCCCAACTAGTTGATATGGTGTTAGGTAGGAAGGTAGGAAGGTAGGAAGGAAGGAAGGAAGGAAGGAAGGAAGGAAGGATGTAAGATCATGCCAAACTAGTTGATATGGTGTTAGGTAAGAAGGTAGGAAGGAAGGAAGGAAGGATGTAAGATCATGCCAAACTAGTTGATATGGTGTTAGGTAGGAAGGAAGGAAGGAAGGAAGGAAGGAAGGAAGGAAGGCAGGAAGGAAGGAAGGCAGGAAGGAAGGATGTAAGATCATGCCAAACTAGTTGATATGGTGTTAGGTAGGAAGGTAGGAAGGTAGGAAGGAAGGAAGGAAGGAAGGAAGGATGTAAGATCATGCCAAACTAGTTGATATGGTGTTAGGTAGGAAGGAAGGAAGGAAGGAAGGAAGGAAGGAAGGAAGGATGTAAGATCATGCCAAACTAGTTGATATGGTGCTAGGTAGGAAGGTAGGAAGGAAGGAAGGAAGGAAGGCAGGAAGGAAGGAAGGCAGGAAGGAAGGATGTAAGATCATGCCAAACTAGTTGATATGGTGTTAGGTAGGAAGGTAGGAAGGTAGGAAGGTAGGAAGGAAGGAAGGAAGGAAGGAAGGATGTAAGATCATGCCAAACTAGTTGATATGGTGTTAGGTAAGAAGGTAGGAAGGAAGGAAGGAAGGATGTAAGATCATGCCAAACTAGTTGATATGGTGTTAGGTAGGAAGGAAGGAAGGAAGGAAGGAAGGAAGGAAGGAAGGAAGGATGTAAGATCATGCCAAACTAGGTGATATGGTGTTAGGTAGGAAGGTAGGAAGGAAGGAAGGAAGGAAGGAAGGAAGGAAGGATGTAAGATCATGCCAAACTAGTTGATATGGTGTTAGGTAGGTAGGAAGGAAGGAAGGAAGGAAGGAAGGAAGGAAGGATGTAAGATCATGCCTAACTAGTTGATATGGTGTTAGGTAGGAAGGAAGGAAGGAAGGAAGGAAGGATGTAAGATCATGCCTAACTAGTTGATATGGTGTTAGGTAGGAAGGAAGGAAGGAAGGAAGGAAGGATGTAAGATCATGCCAAACTAGTTGATATGGTGTTAGGTAGGAAGGAAGGAAGGAAGGAAGGAAGGAAGGAAGGATGTAAGATCATGCCACACTAGTTGATATGGCGTTAGGTAGGAAGGAAGGAAGGAAGGAAGGAAACAAGGATGTAAGATCATGCCTAACTAGTTGATATGGTGTTAGGAAGGTAGGAAGGAAGGAAGGAAGGAAGGAAGGAAACAAGGATGTAAGATCATGCCACACTAGTTGATATGGTGGTAGGAAGGAAGGAAGGAAGGATGTAAGATCATGCCTAACTAGTTGATATGGTGTTAGGAAGGTAGGAAGGAAGGAAGGAAGGAAGGTAGGAAGGAAGGAAGGAAGGAAGGAAGGAAGAAAGGAAGGAAGGATGTAAGATCATGCCAAACTAGCTGATATGGTGTTCGGTAGGAAGGAAGGAAGGAAGGAAGGAAGGAAGGAAACAAGGATGTAAGATCATGCCTAACTAGTTGATATGGTGTTAGGAAGGTAGGAAGGAAGGAAGGAAGGAAGGAAGGAAGGAAACAAGGATGTAAGATCATGCCACACTAGTTGATATGGTGGTAGGAAGGAAGGAAGGAAGGAAGGAAGGAAGGAAGGAAGGAAACAAGGATGTAAGATCATGCCAAACTAGTTGATATGGTGTTAGGTAGGAAGGAAGGAAGGAAGGAAGGAAGGATGTAAGATCATGCCACATTTTCTGCCTCTCGGCTCCAAATCTAGCTGACCTGAATCTGAATCTGAAGCTCGTCTGATCCCGGATCCCGTGGCTCTTCTTCTTCTTCTTCTTCTAATCTGTAATAAATGTGGCGTGGTTACATCACGTTATCTCCATGGTAACCAGATGAAATGTGGCGTGGTAGCAGTAGCAGATTGTGACTCATACATCAAGGCCGCGGCGTCTAATTCTTCTCATTAATTGTGGCGTGTCCTGTAGCTAATTGGCTGCTGTGTGACGTGTTGTAACAGCAGCTATAGGTAATTAATTAGCCCTCAGCTGATTACACACACTGCCCGGAAGGAAGGAAGGAGGAAGGAAAGAAAGAAGGAAGGATGTAACAGCAGCTATAGGTAATTAATTAGCCGTTCTTCTTCTTCTTCTTTTTTTTATTTCTCGACACCGCCCTCAGCTGATTACACACACTGCCCAGTTAATTAAGGCGGCACGGCCTCAATTACACCACAGCACGGTGATCATCGCTCTCTTAAAGGACAATACCTGAGGATCAGAGCTAGAGATCATTCACTAAACTGATTTGTGGATAAAATCAGTTTATTCTTAGAGAGCAACGAAAAAACAAGAAATGCTTTAACCCTTTATTGTTCTTACTTCCATCCATCCATCCATCTTCTTGCCGCTTATCCGGGGTCGGGTCACGGGGGCAGCAGCCTAAGCAGGGAAGCTCAGACTTCCCTCTCCCCAGCCACTTCGTCCAGCTCTTCCCGGGGGACCCCGAGGCGTTCCCAGGCCAGCCGAGAGACATAGTCTTTCCAGCGTGTCCTGGGTCTTCCCCGGGGTCTCCTACCGGAGGGACGTGCCCTGAACACCTCACCAGGGAGGCGTCCGGGAGGCATCCTGATTAGATGCCCGAGCCTCCTCATCTGGCTCCTCTCGACGTGGAGGAGCAGCGGGTCTACTCCGAGCTCCCTCCGGATAACTGAGCTTCTCACCCTATCTCTAAGGGAGAGCCCAGCCACCCTACGGAGGAAGCTCATTTCGGCCGCTTGTACCCGCCATCTTGTTCTTTCGGTCACGACCCAAAGCTCATGACCAGAGGTGAGGGTAGGAACCCAAAGCTCATGACCAGAGGTGAGGGTAGGAACCCAAAGCTCATGACCAGAGGTGAGGGTAGGAACCTTTCGGCTCAGCTCTCTCTTCACCACGACGGATCTGTGCAGAGTCTGCATTACTGCAGACGCTGCACCGATCCGCCTGTCGATCTCACGCTCCATCCTTCCCTCACTGTGAACAAGACCCCGAGGTACTTGAACTCCTCCACTTGGGGCAGGATCTCATCCCCGGCCCGAAGAGTGCACTCCACCCTTTTCCGGTTGAGGACCATGGACTCGGATTTGGAGGTGCTGATTCTCATCCCGGCCGCTTCACACTCAGCGGTGAACCGATCCAGTGAGAGTTGGAGGTCACGGTCTGATGAAGCCAACAGGACCACATCATCTGCAAAAAGCAGTGACCCAATCCTGAGGTCACCAAACCGGACCCCCTCAATGCCCTGGCTGCTCCTAGAAATCCTGTCCATAAAAATTATGAACAGGATCGGTGACAAAGGGCAGCCCTGGCGGAGTCCAACTCTCACCGGAAACAAGTCCAACTTATTACCGCCGATGTGGACCAAGCTCTGACACCGGTCATACAGGGAACGGACGGCCCGTATCAGGGGGTCCAGTACCCCGTACTCCCGGAGAACCCCCCACAGGATCCCCCGAGGGACACGGTCGAATGCCTTCTCCAGGTCCACAAAACACGTGGACTGGTTGGGCAAACTCCCATGCACCCTCAAAGATCCTGCAGAGGGTGTAGAGCTGGTCCACACTGCTCCTCCTGAATCCGAGGTTCGACTATCCGACGGACCCTCCTCTCCAGCCGGAGAGTTCCATCTGTTCTTACTTACTTCTGTAAATATCCCAAAATATCCTTCCTTCCTTCCTTCCTTCCTTCCTTCCTTCCTTCCTTTCCTTCTTCCCTGCCTTCTTTCTTCCCTTCCTCTTTTCCTTTCTCCCTCCCTCGTTCCTTATTTCCTCCGTCCTTCCTTCCTTTCCTTCCTTCCTTTCCTTCCTCCCTCCTTCCTTCCATCCATCCTCCCTTCCTTCCTTCCTTCCTTCCTTCCTTCCTTCCTTTCCTTCCTCCCTGCCTTCTTTCTTCCCTTCCTCTTTTCCTTTCTCCCTCCCTCGTTCCTTATTTCCTCCGTCCTTCCTTCCTTTCCTTCCTTCCTTTCCTTCCTCCCTCCTTCCTTCCATCCATCCTCCCTTCCTTCCTTCCTTCCTTCCTTCCTTCCTTCCTTCCTTTCCTTCCTCCCTGCCTTCTTTCTTCCCTTCCTCTTTTCCTTTCTCCCTCCCTCGTTCCTTATTTCCTCCGTCCTTCCTTCCTTTCCTTCCTTCCACCTGTCCTTCCTCCCTTCCTCCCTCCTTCTCTCCTTCCTTCCTTCCTTTCCTTCCTTCCATCTGTTCTTCCTCCCTCCCTCCCTCCCTCCTTCTCTCCTCCCTTCCTTCTTTCCTTCCTCCATCCCCCTTTCTTCTTCCTTCCTTCCTCCCTCCCTCCTTCTCTCTTTCTTTCCTCCCCCCTACCTTCCTTCCTTCCTTCTTTCCTCCGTCCGTCCTTCCTCCCTCCTTCCTTCCATCCATCCTCCCTTCCTTCCTTCCTTCCTTCCTTCCTTTCGATGAGTGTCCTATAAAGGGTTTTTTACTTTTTAATGATTGTTGTATAGGTTTATCTGTAATGAGGAGTATTAATCGACATCTGTGGCTGTGGAGGAAGTAACCCCGATGATGTCATAGTGATGTCACTGACAAAAAAATCTCTGTTTTAATAGGTTTTAGTGCAGCGAGACAGGAAACATGGAGAGAGTGGTGTGATGCAGTTAATATTGAGTTCATAGTTTTTCCAGCATGTCTTAAACCAGTGTGTGTGTGTGTGTGTGTGTGTGTGTGTGTGTGTGTGTGTGTGTGTAATGATTCCTCCTGTTCATACAGAGCATTAGATCCTTCATCATGTTTACAGGAAGTGATGGAGGACTAAATCCACAGTCCTCCTTCTGTGGAAACATGGATTATAAAGTTGATCTGAAGCTAATATGAAGGAAGGAAGGAAGGAAGGAAGGAAGGAAGGAAGGAAGGAAGGAAACATGGATTATAAAGTTGATCTGAAGCTAATATGAAGCTTCAGCGTCTGAATGAGTCAAATCTTCATCTTCTATGTTTCAAAGTTACAGTGTTTTTAGTACCAAAGTCTTTTTGTTACTATACTTCCACCACAGAGAAACATATATATATACCATATGCACTATATATACTAGTATATATACTAGTATATATAGTATATATACTATACTACAGCTCAACAGGGAAACACTAAGAGGAGATCTGATGCTAAAAAGACTGATTAACATTTACAAATATGCAGCTACTCTCACACTCTTCACGGCCGCCACTGTACGATGACATCATGACATCCATGTGACCAGCTGTGATCTACAGTCGGTCGACTCAGCACCGTTTATATGTTTATATAAAATATAAAGACGATAAAGCTTTCTATTTCTATTTAACATCAGCAACTGTATCTAAAGTCAGTCTGTCTGTCTCTCTCTCTTTCCCTCTCCTGAAAGGGAATTC
>NC_070588.1:2126028-2171551 GCF_027409825.1 Scomber japonicus | reverse complement strand
CCTTTAGCACTTGTATGTAGTTGAGTCAGTGCTACACTTGACATCTGACAATGTGCCTCTTCTTACACTGGACAGTAACTTTTATTCTTGTGTATTACACCTTTCTTATTCCAGTTTAGCAAGACCAAGACAAAGGTCAAAGGTCATTGTCTTCGTGATTGAATCAAAGGGAGCGTGTCTATGTCCCCTCAGCCCTATGTTCCCTCAGCCCTATGTTCCCTCAGCGCTATGTTCCCTCAGACTTATATTCCCTCAGCCCTATGTTCCCTCAGCCCTATGTTCTGTTCCCTCAGCCCTATGTTCCCTCAGCCCTATGTTCCCTCAGCCCTATGTTCCCTCAGCCCTATGTTCTGTTCCCTCAGCCCTATGTTCCCTCAGCCCTATGTTCTGTTCCCTCAGCCCTATGTTCTCACAGCCCTATATCCCCTCAGCCCTATGTTCCCTTAGCCCTATGTTCCCTCAGCCCTATGTTCTGTTCCCTCAGCCCTATGTTCTCACAGCCCTATGTTCTGTTCCCTCAGCCCTATGTTCCCTCAGCCCTATGTTCTGTTCCCTCAGTCCTATGTTCTCACAGCCCTATATCCCCTCAGCCCTATGTCCCCTCAGCGCTATGTTCCCACAGCCCTATGTTCCCTCAACCTTGTCCCCTCAGCCCTATGTTCCCTTAGCCCTATGTCCCCTTAGCCCTATGTTCCCTTAGCCCTCTGTTCCCTTAGCCCTCTGTTCCCTCAGCCCTATGTTCCCTCAGCCCTATGTTCCCTCAGCCTATGTTCCCTCAGCCTTACATTCCCTCAGCCCTATGTTCCCTCAGCCCTATGTTACCTCAGCCCTATGTTCCCTCAGCCCTATGTCCCCTCAGCCCTATGATCCCTTAGCCCTATGTTCCCTCGGCCCTATGTTCCCTTAGCCCTATGTTCCCTCAGCCCTATGTTCCCTTAGCCCTATGTTCCCTTAGCCCTATGTTCCCTCAGCCCTATGTTCCCTCAGCCCTATGTTCCCTCAGCTCTATGTTCCCTCAGCCCTATGTTCCCTCAGCCTTATATTCCCTCAGCCCTATGTTCCCTCAACCTTATGTTCCCTTAGCCCTATGATCCCTTAGCCCTATGTTCCCTTACCCTATGTTCCCTTACCCTATGTTCCCTCAGCCTTACATTCCCTCAGCCCTATGTTCCCTTAGCCCTATGTTCCCTCGGCCCTATGTTCCCTTAGCCCTATGTTCCCTCAGCCCTATGTTCCCTTAGCCCTATGTTCCCTTAGCCCTATGTTCCCTCAGCCCTATGTTCCCTCAGCCCTATGTTCCCTCAGCCCTATGTTCCCTCAGCTCTATGTTCCCTCAGCCCTATGTTCCCTCAGCCTTATATTCCCTCAGCCCTATGTTCCCTCAACCTTATGTTCCCTTAGCCCTATGATCCCTTAGCCCTATGTTCCCTTACCCTATGTTCCCTTACCCTATGTTCCCTCAGCCTTACATTCCCTCAGCCCTATGTTCCCTTAACCCTATGTTCCCTTAGCCCTATGATCCCTCAACCCTATGTTCCCTTAGCCCTATGATCCCTCAACCCTATGTTCCCTCAGCCCTATGTTCCCTCAGCTCTATGTTCCCTCAGCCCTATGTTCCCTTAGTTATGTTCTGTTCCCTCAGCCCTATGTTCCCTCAGCCCTATGTTCCCTTAGCCCTATGTTCCCTTAGTTATGTTCTGTTCCCTCAGCCCTATGTTCTCACAGCTCAATAAAAGCTGTTCATCTTTGTGCTTTTGCATATCGCACTTCAACATCAGCTGCTGTCCTGAACTAGTGTCTGCAATACTTCTGATCGACACACTGAATAGTTATTGATCTTTTACATACTTTAAATCTAGATCCAACCTCTCTCTGCATTTTACTGCTGTATAGGACACACCACTGCATAAGACGCACCCCAAAATTATACACTGGTTTTTTATGGTATATTTTCTTAAAGCCAACTTTACCTTAGTTTTAATTATTCAGATCATGTCTTAATATACATTCTGAAGCTATTCAACAGGGTAGATCCTTTCATAATGCACTTACAGTGTAAGTAATGGGGGACAAAATCCACAAAAATGTGCAAAAATGTGTTTAATACTTGATCTGAAGCTAATATGAACCTTCAGCATCCAATGAGTCTTTTTTTGTTACTATACTTCCACTACAGCTCAACAGGGAAACACTAAGAGGGAATCTGATGCAAAAAATGTACCAACTGATAAATATTGATTGAATAAAATTGAATAAAAGCGAAAAAAGACCCCTCATATTTAGAGGAATTTAAATGTTTTCTAATGAAATGTGACAAGCTGATTGTGTAAACAGTCACTGAATATGACAACAACATTGGTCATGGAGGCAGACAGCAGAGTATATGAACCTAATGAACAGGCCACTTGATAAACAAGCTGCAGCCAGTATGTCAGTGTGTGGCTGTCTGACCTGAGGCACAGTCGACTATATATAGAGAGGCATTGACACGCAGGCGAGGGACACACACACAGATGCAAACGTTATGCACAGATGGAGGGACTTTAGATGATGTAACACACTCTCTGGCTGCCATGTTGGAGGTCTTACAGGGCAGTGCAGGGACCCATCTCAACACCTACAATCGCAGTCATGAGCACCTAAAGCAGAGTGTCAAACTTATTTTCATTCGAGGGCCAGGAAGGAAGGAAGGAAGGAGGGAAGGAAGGAAGGAAATAAGAAGGGAAGGAAAGAAAGACAGGCAAAAGGAAGGAGGGAAGAAAGGTAGGAAAGATAGATGGAAGGAAAGAAGGAAGGAAGAAAGAGAGGAAGGACACATGGATGGAAGGACAGAAGGAAGAAAGGGAGGAAGGACAGATGGAAGGAAGGACAGAGGGAAGAAAGGGAGGAAGGACAGATGGAAGGAAGTACAGAAGGAAGGAAGGACAGATGGAAGGAAGGACAGAAGGAAGAAAGGGAGGAAGGACAGATGGAAGGAAGGACAGAAGGAAGAAAGGGAGGAAGGACAGATGGAAGGAAGTACAGAAGGAAGGAAGGACAGATGGAAGGAAGGACAGAAGGAAGAAAGGGAGGAAGGACAGATGGAAGGAAGGACAGAAGGAAGAAAGGGAGGAAGGACAGATGGAAGGAAGGACAGAAGGATGAAAGGGAGGAGGTACAGAAGGAAGAAAGGGAGGAGGTACAGAAGGAAGAAAGAGAGGAAAGACAGGTGGAAGAAAGAAAGGAAGGAAGGAACAAAGAAAGGATAAAAGGAAGTAGGAAGGACAGATGGAAGGAAGGAAAAGAACACAGGAAGGAAAGTGGGCCGGATTGGACCCCTCGGCGGGCCGGATCTGGCCCCCGGGCCGCATGTTTGTTACATGATAACTTGTGGTCATGTAATCATAGAATGACATCATATATCGACTTATCGTACAACAACGTAATTATCTGCATCATCGTGTCTATATATGGTCTTATCGTATGATACATGGACATGACCTTTGACCTCAGTATTGCCACAAGCATAACCCGAGAAAGTAGCCCTTTAGATCCACAATGTGACGCTACTTTATCCAAAGAACACCTGTTAAAAGCCGCTCAAGTTAGCCGTAGCGAGTAACGCACTTCCTGTCATTTTCACAAAATAAAACACCCGTTACCTTTTATTATTAAGAAAACCATAACGATAGAATTGGTGCTTTTATTTTGAAAACAGGAAGCAAACATACCCTCGCTGTAGCTAACTTGAAACCAGCGAGGTGGTGATCTGTTTTGACTGTTCCTTCTTTCTTTCCTTCCTTCCTTCTTTCCTTTCCTTCCTCCTGTCCTTCTTTCCTTCCTTCCTTCTTTCCTTTCCTCCTTCCTTCCTTCCATCCTTCCTTCCTTCCTTCCCTCCTTCCTTCCATCCTTCCTTCCATCCTTCCTTCCATCCTTCCTTCCTCCCTCCTTTCCTTCCTTCCTTCCTTCCTTGACTCGAGGACAACAGGAGGGTGAAGTAAAACATGATATTGTGTGATAGGAGATGTTTAGTCTCTCTGCTCTCTGAGACATGAATCAAAGTTTAATCTCATTTATTGATCAGTCAGATTATTGATTATTGAAGCTTTCTAAACACATCTGTGCTTCAACGTTTGGTAGAAACACTTTTTATGAGGAGAACAAACTGTGAGCAGAGAATATGAACAGGATGTGAAGGGTTAACATTTCGATTTTTAACCGTTGAGTCGTCCTCCCGGGTCAAATTGACCCATCTGTTTTGACTGTTCCTTCCTTCCTTCCTTTCTTCCTTCCTTCCTTTCTTCCTTCCTTCCTTCTGTCCTTCCTTCCTTCCTTCCTTCTTTCCTCTGTCCTTCCTTCCTCTGTCCTTCCTCCCTCCCTTCTTTCCTTTCCTTCCTTCTTCCCTCATTCTTTCCTTCCTTCCTTCCGTCCTTCTTTTCTCTTTCTTTCCTCCCTCCTTCCCTCCATGCTTCCCTCCTTCCTCCCTCCCTTCCACCTTTCTTTCCTTCCTTCCTTCCTCCCTTCCTCCTTCCTTCCTTCCTTCCCTCCTCCCTTCCCTCCTCCTCCCTTCCTTCCTTGACTTGAGGACAACAGGAGGGTTAAGAGATGAGTGGAGAGAAGTGTTGATCCTGCAGAGAGCTGAACGAGGAGTTGTTGAGTTTAACCTGCTCTTAACTGAATATATGAACAGGATGGTGAAGTTTCATGGCCATCACACTCCAATACATACATGAGTAGGAGCTGGTTATATGTGTGTGCCTTTACTTCCTTTGTCTTGACCTGTGTGTGTGTGTGTGTGTGTGTGTGTGTGTGTGTGTGTGTGTGTGCAGCCTGAGCCATCAGAGTCCATAGTTGTCATAGCAACACCCCTTCCCCTCAGCATCCTCCAAGAGACACTGTGCAGCAGACGGGTCTACTTCAGAGCTCTGGGGGCTTCTTTCCAGGACAAGAAGAAGCAGGGAAGGGGGAGGGGGGGGAGGGGGGGGGGGGCTGTAGGTTACCCACCCACTCAGAAGTTAGACATACTATATTTTCGGTATTTTCTGTGATAATTTTTCCATTGGTTGGAAAAAGAGGCGAAAATAAGCCTTATTTTTAATTGGGGGGGCAAGACACACATTGCCCATAGCCACCGCTGGCCTTGTTTACCATGGGGAATACTGTAGTCCACACACACACACACACACACACACACACACAGACACACACACACACATACACATACACATATACACTAACACATGCACGCAAACACACACACACACACACAAACACAAACACATGCACGCAAACACACATACATACACACACGCACACACACAAACGCACACACACAAACGCACACACACACACACACACACACAAACGCACACACGCAAACACACACACACACGCAAACACACACACACACGCAAACACACACACACACGCAAACACACGCACACACACGCACACACACACACACACACGCACACGCACGCAAACACATACACACACACGCAAACACACACACACACGTAAACACACACACACACACGCAAACACACACACACACACGCAAACACACGCACACACACGCACACACACACACACACGCACACGCACGCAAACACATACACACACACACACACACACACATACACACACACACGCAAACACACACACACACACACACACGCAAACACAAACACACACACACGATGAATATGCATTATTCAATTTTTAAAAATCAAGCCGAGAGTGAAGCTGTTTTATTTCAGCTTTTTTTTCTGGAATCCACGCGGATGCTAATCACCAACAGAATCATTTCATTTGTGCACTGTGGGGGCTCTGGGGCTTCCTGTTTGTCTGCACTTGTCTGCATGGATTTGTTCATGCAGCAGCGCTCTGTGTGTGTGTGTGTGTGTGTGTGTGTGTGTGTGGCAGTCATCTGCAGGGTGGGAGAGCTCCTGGGAATCAACATGGGCGCTTTGTTAGCTGCTAGCTTAGCCTGCTGAGACAAGGGGATATGAGGAGAGGCTAAATCCCGGATCTTTGGAGATAAGGATTAGCTGATCCTGCCAACAGAAAGCAAGTCGTGCCTCTATAACAGATTAGGTGAACAGAAAATGGGCACCAGCCAACTTTTAGAAGGCTCCAACTGCCTCACCCAGAAGCTGAAGGTGGTGGTGCAGCGTGTGGAGGCGCTTCCAAGAGCCCATAGTGTCCTCCAAACAGAACCTCTAAGCTTCAATTAGTTTGAAACCAGAAGCCAGATGATGTAAGATCTGTCAGGATTGAAACCAATGGATGACAAACACATGAAGGCAGCTCCTCCCGGGTGTTGGAGCTGCGATGTCTGACCTCTAGCAGGGTCACAGGACACCTCATCGTAGTCATCAAGTCATAACCTCCATGCTTTATTCAACACACCCATAAGCGGAGCGGGGCACCAACTGGACGACTGCAGCATAAATAGTAGAGCTTAAAGTTGAAGTATGTAACTCTGACACCAAGTGTTTAGAAATGGTACTGCGGCCCACGTTCAAAACACTGGAGAGAGCTGTTACTCCTCGCTCCCTCCCTCCTTTCCTTCCTTCCTTCCTTCCTTCCTCCTTTCCTTCCTCGCCCCCTCCCTGCCAGAGTCTACTTCACGCGGGTTGCCAGTTGTTGGACGTGATCCTGCATATCCTCCTCCGTATCAGCGGGTGTAGCTGAGTGCTGTATGACGCTGTAACCGTCTCCATGTTTCAAAGGCGTCTCCTATACATACCCTGGTTTTGTTTCTCAGATTGTCACGATGTATTTGAGTCATAATGAGGTTTTTTTGGTTTTGTAACATCAGACATTATCTGAGGTGTTCCTAGCTGCAGCTCAGTGGCACCTGGCAACCTGGCTGCTGAAACACTACTGACTTGGTGATTGGTAGCTAGGTGGTGGGTGGAGTTTTTCAAATGTGAATATTGTGGCTGGACTACTACTGTCAGTGATATCAGTGTTTGAAATGAACATGATTCCTTAATGTCTGGTTACATTTAGGGCCATTTTATGATTATTTGGAATATATTTGTTACATACTTCAACTTTAACTCCGCCACTGCAGCCCTGGTGGAGCGGCACTTTCCATAGTTCTGCTTGTACAATCTGCAGGGAATCAAAGTTTACGACTAAATTTGCTGAAAACTTTCAATAATTATGATTATTTGTATGTTTGTGGTGAATTAAGGGAGGAAGAATGAAGGAAAGAAGGAAGGAAGGATGGTAGCTGGGAGGAAGGAAGGGAGGAAAGGAAAGGAAGGGAGGAAGGAAGGAAAGAAGGACAGAGGACAGAAGGAAGGAAGGAAGGAAGGAAGGAAGGAATGCAGGAGGGAAGGAAGGAAGGAAGGAAGGAAGGAAGGAAGGAAGGAAGGAAGGAAGGAAGGAAGGAACAGTCAAAACAGACGGGGGAGGAAGGAGGAAGGAAAGGAGGAATTAAGGATGAAAGGGAGGAAGAATGAAGGAAGGAAGGAAGGAAGGAAGGTAGCTGTGAGGAAGGAAGGGAGGAAAGGAAAGGAAGGGAGGAAGGAAGGAAGGAAGGAAGGAAGGAAGGAAGGAAGGAAGGAAGGAAGGAAGGAAGGAAGGAACAGTCAAAACAGACGGGGGAGGAAGGAGGAAGGAAAGGAGGAATTAATGATGAAAGGGAGGAAGAATGAAGGAAGGAAGGAAGGAAGGTAGCTGTGAGGACGGAAGGAAGGAAAGGAAAGGAAGGAAGGAAGGAAGGAAAGAAGGACAGAGGAAAGAAGGAAGGAAGGAAGGATGGAAGGAAAGAAGGACAGAGGAAAGAAGGAAGGAAGGAAGGACGGAAGGAAGGAAGGAAGGAAGGAAGGAAGGAAGGAAAGAAGGACAGAGGAAGGAAGGAAGGAAGGAAGGCAGGAAGGAAGGAAGGAAGGAAGGAAGGAACCTTCACACAGGGAAACTCACAAGATGAAGTTTCAGCCGTCTGAGGTTGTTTGCCTTCGTGCACGGTCGACTAGCTTCACTTTGCTGTTGGACATAAACATCACGGTCAATGATGTGTTTACTGTCTCCATGTGGTTTAGTTTAAATTTAAAGGGTTAAAATGTGAAAATAAACGTATGAATAACTTCACACATTCTTTTTTTGTGGACCCAGCATCAAATTTCTGCTTTTAATCCATTTAGAGAGAATATATTAGAGGATTATGGTAAAAATGTCTAAGTGGTGTAACCATAAAAACTTTGTACCAAATAATTCAACGTTGCTTAAAAACAGTAAATAGTCAATAAAACACCTTCCTTCCTTCCTTCCTTCCTTCCTTCCTTCCTTCCTTCCTTCCTTCCTTCCTTCCTTCCTACCTAACACCATATCAACTAGTTTGGCATGATCTTACTTCCTTCCTTCCTTCCTTCCTTCCTTCCTTCCTTCCTTCCTACCTAACACCATATCAACTAGTTAGGCATGATCTTACATCCTTCCTTCCTTCCTTCCTTCCTTCCTTCCTTCCTACCTAACACCATATCAACTAGTGTGGCATGATCTTACATTATAACTTTTATATTAAATAAAGCTAATGGAATACTATTGTTCTAAATATTACATTTCATCTGGTTACCATGGAGACCAGGAAACATTTACATGTTTTAAATGAAGTCATTATTAGTATAAGTCCACTTAAACACACTGTAGCTGATCACATATTTAATATCTATCATTCTTTTGTGGTTACACCATTTGACATTTTCAGGAAAATTCAGTCTGACTTTTAGTAAAAAATGGTGCAAATGTCATTTAAATGATATAAAATGCAGCTTTTAAAACTAGTTTAACTGATTTTAATTGCTCGTTTTACCAACATTTATCATCTCTGACACCTTAACAAAGAAGAAGTGGTCGGCAGGTTTGCCACCATATTGGAGAGGAGGATGAAGGCTTGGACGGTGCTTTTAAAGTTGTGAATTTTAGAATGACTCACACATACTGCACAATAACACACAACTAAAAGCCAGGACACACACATGGCATTACTAACACATCATCACTATAGACTACATAAGAAGAAACTGAAGCAACGGGAGCAGCATAAATGAATGAATAATAAAATAAAGAAAATATTTTGAATAAACAAATACCAACACAGATCTTTCAGAAGGTTTGTCTATAAAAAGCAGTTTTCATAGAAGACTTAATAGAGTTAAAATAAAAGTACTGTGCCGTATTAATACAAATGTATAATGAGTGCTAGACTTGCATTAACCATGTACAGCGTATTATGAGGCACAGTCATTATATTAATATATATATAAACTTCCTCTCCACCCATCTGGCTTCTGTTTCTTCTCTCAAAGAACACAGGACAGAGCAGATATGTGCGCTGGGTCAGTCTGTAATCAGTAAATAAGACTTCCCAAGAAGAACTGTCAGAATCAGTCATTTCAGCAAGTGCTCCAGAACAACGTCCATATGAAAGTGACAGAAGTCCTCTAGTGGCTGCAGCAATTATGACTGGAGGAAAAGGAGGGAAGCAGGATGGAGACAATAAAACATCAGATTTTAACTAAAGAGACTGATGATCAAAAACTGAAAACACATTTGTGTATCAGAGCTTTGTTTTTTCTTCTTTCCCATTAATCATCTCAGCAGCCCTCACATTTATCTGCTGACCCTTTGGAGGGGCCCCACCCCTAGGTTGGGAACCACTGGACTAAACTAGCTAACTGTATATAAAGTAGTGTAAACTAGCTAACTGTATATAAAGTAGTGTAAACTAGCTAACCATATATAAAGTAGTGTAAACTAGCTAACCGTATATAAAGTAGTGTAAACTAGCTAACCGTATATAAAGTAGTGTAAACTAGCTAACTGTATATAAAGTAGTATAAACTAGCTAACTGTATATAAAGTAGTATAAACTAGCTAACTGTATATAAAGTAGTATAAACTAGCTAACCGTATATAAAGTAGTATAAACTAGCTAACCGTATATAAAGTAGTATAAACTAGCTAACTGTATATAAAGTAATATAAACTAGCTAACTGTATATAAAGTAGTGTAAACTAGCTAACTGTATATAAAGTAGTATAAACTAGCTAACTGTATATAAAGTAGTATAAACTAGCTAACTGTATATAAAGTAGTGTAAACTAGCTAACTGTATATAAAGTAATATAAACTAACTAACTGTATATAAAGTAGTGTAAACTAGCTAACTGTATATAAAGTAGTATAAACTAGCTAACTGTATATAAAGTAGTATAAACTAGCTAACTGTATATAAAGTAGCATAAACTAGCTAGCTGTATATAAAGTAGTATAAACTAGCTAACTGTATATAAAGTAGTATAAACTAGCTAACCGTATATAAAGTAGTATAAACTAGCTAACCGTATATAAAGTAGCATAAACTAGCTAACCGTATATAAAGTAGTATAAACTAGCTAACCGTATATAAAGTAGTATAAACTAGCTAACTGTATATAAAGTAGTGTAAACTAGCTAACTGTATATAAAGTAGTATAAACTAGCTAACTGTATATAAAGTAGTGTAAACTAGCTAACTGTATATAAAGTAGTGTAAACTAGCTAACTGTATATAAAGTAGTGTAAACTAGCTAACTGTATATAAAGTAGTGTAAACTAGCTAACTGTATATAAAGTAGTGTAAACTAGCTAACTGTATATAAAGTAGCATAAACTAGCTAACTGTATATAAAGTAGTATAAACTAGCTAACTGTATATAAAGTAGTATAAACTAGCTAACTGTATATAAAGTAGTATAAACTAGCTAACTGTATATAAAGTAGTGTAAACTAGCTAACTGTATATAAAGTAGTATAAACTAGCTAACCGTATATAAAGTAGTATAAACTAGCTAACCGTATATAAAGTAGTATAAACTAGCTAACTGTATATAAAGTAGTATAAACTAGCTAACCGTATATAAAGTAATATAAACTAGCTAACCGTATATAAAGTAGTGTAAACTAGCTAACTGTATATAAAGTAGTATAAACTAGCTAACTGTATATAAAGTAGTATAAACTAGCTAACTGTATATAAAGTAGTGTAAACTAGCTAACTGTATATAAAGTAATATAAACTAACTAACTGTATATAAAGTAGTGTAAACTAGCTAACTGTATATAAAGTAGTATAAACTAGCTAACTGTATATAAAGTAGTGTAAACTAGCTAACTGTATATAAAGTAGTATAAACTAGCTAACTGTATATAAAGTAGTGTAAACTAGCTAACTGTATATAAAGTAGTAAACTAGCTAACTGTATATAAGGTAGTATAAACTAGCTAACTGTATATAAAGTAGTATAAACTAGCTAACTGTATATAAAGTAGGGTAAACTAGCTAACTGTATATAAAGTAGTATAAACTAGCTAACTGTATATAAAGTAGTATAAACTAGCTAACTGTATATAAAGTAGTGTAAACTAGCTAACTGTATATAAAGTAGAGTAAACTAGCTAACTGTATATAAAGTAATGTAAACTAGCTAACTGTATATAAAGTAATGTAAACTAGCTAACTGTATATAAAGTAGTGTAAACTAGCTAACTGTATATAAAGTAGTATAAACTAGCTAACTGTATATAAAGTAATGTAAACTAGCTAACTGTATATAAAGTAATGTAAACTAGCTAACTGTATATAAAGTAGTGTAAACTAGCTAACTGTATATAAAGTAGTGTAAACTAGCTAACTGTATATAAAGTAGTGTAAACTAGCTAACTATATAAAGTAGTGTAAACTAGCTAACTGTATATAAAGTAGTATAAACTAGCTAACTGTATATAAAGTAGTATAAACTAGCTAACTATATAAAGTAGTGTAAACTAGCTAACTGTATATAAAGTAGTGTAAACTAGCTAACTGTATATAAAGTAATGTAAACTAGCTAACTGTATATAAAGTAATGTAAACTAGCTAACTGTATATAAAGTAGTGTAAACTAGCTAACTGTATATCACATCACTATAATACTGCAGTACTTTTACTGTAATACTGCATACTACATCACTATAATACTGCAGTACTTTTACTGTAATACTGCATACTACATCACTATAATACTGCAGTACTTTTACTGTAATACTGCATACTACATCACTATAATACTGCAGTACTTTTACTGTAATACTGCATACTACATCACTATAATACTGCAGTACTTTAGATATTTCATGTGTACAGGAATCACAGCTGGTTTCAGGCACTCTGCACCTTCTAAATTGTAGATTTAACTAAATGATGTCATTCCCCTGAGAGGTTTTAAAGCTCGTGTCCTCGTCTGCATTACTTTGTCGTTGATTGTCTGTCTAGTCTTATTATCTCTGTATACTGATTATGAATGTTTGCTGTTCTCTGAGATCTCAATGTCAACGAGAATTAAATCAAGTTTAATAACTGTACTTTTGAGCAGCTTCATGTGAGTTAATTTATTCAGCCCCTCCTCTCAAAGACACATCCTGCATCTAGATGCTTTTCTCTAAAGGAGATAAGAGAGGAAATGTCTCACAGTCTGCTAAAGTGTCACTGATGCTTCCTGATCCTATTCCCTGGAAGCTATGCAGAGGGATTTATAATTCATACATAAAGATGGCGTGATTATTGTTCACAGTCTTAATCCAAATTGCAACAGGCTTTGCCCTGAACTCGTTACGTCAGCGGTCTCGACTCCTCTCGCTTGTTGCAGACGAACAAAAACCGCTGGGAGGCTGTTAGTGCTCGGAGACCCGCCGCGTCCCGCCATGCCAAACCCAATATTCCTGCTGTCAGCTGCGTGAAGTGAAGTGACACAGACACCCAACTGCTGCAGGCTGCACCGGGCTGGAGGTGACAGCGTGTTTGTTTCTCTCTCTCTTGTCCCTTCATCCTGACACTGAGTGACTCCCTGTTGGTCCATCTCTCTCTCTCTGTGCGCGCGCTCTCACCCTCTTCCACCATTACGTCCCAAAGTAAAACGGACTTTTTAGCGCTTGTTTCTCGGACTCTCCAGAGGAAGAGAATCGTGGCCGCTGTGGTTGGCATCGTCATGGTTTTGGCTCTCATCATCGCGATTCCTCTTCTGGTCCAAACTTCCAAGACCGACGCGCACTATGAGATGATGGGCACGTGCCGGATGATCTGTGACCCGTACAACCCCAAACCCAGCGCCACGGCTCTGGAGGTCATGCAGGACCTGAGCGCGACCCTTCCCCGAGTTTTGTTCAAGGGACTAAAGGAGAGCCGGGTCGGCCGGGGAAACCTGGGCCGAGGGGTCCACCGGGAGAACCGGGCCCACCCGGTCCAAGAGGACCACCGGGGGACAGAGGGAACGCGGGAAAGACCGGGTACCCGAGCTTAACGGGCACAGCGCGCACCGACACCAGCGGAGAAGCGGGCTCTGCTATTGGAGGGTCAAAGATCGCGTTTTATGTGGGTCTGAAAAACCCTCACGAGGGATATGAAGTGTTGAGGTTTGACGACATCATCACGAACCTGGGGAACCACTACGACCCCACAACCGGCAAGTTCACCTGCCAGGTGTCTGGGATTTACTACTTCACCTATCACGTGCTGATGCGCGGAGGAGACGGGACAAGCATGTGGGCTGACCTGTGCAAAAACGGACAGGTAGATATTGTTCTGGTGTGTGTGTGTGTGTGTGTGTGTGTGGTGTGCATTAAATATACATGAATTACGGTTATTGCATCGTGCGTGAATCAGCTGTTTAATGCGCAACAGAGCCTTGGAGCGCGAGCACGCACACATCACAATCTGCTGTGGTCCAGGGGCGATTTTAAGACCCTTTTTAGGGTTCAAGTACCCCTACATTTGATCTCAGCACCCCTAAAAATAAATAAATGATCATTGTGATTTTTTAATGGTTTTATTAACAGCTTTAATGTACTTTGGATAGTTCTGTCATTAACATTGTGTTTCCCTCAGGGTTTGTTAACTATCTCAGGGTCCTCTCTGTACAAACCTGTCATTGTTTATTCTGAACCATCATTATTATTATTATTATTATTATTATTATTATTATTATACACTGTAGTGGAACACTCTACTACGTATGAATACTTGTTGTAATTTACGTTATGCAGTGAAATGAGTAGTTTAGCAGGGGTCCCTCTAAAGGTCTGATCCTAGAATGGCCCCTGGATGTGGCAACCATGATGTTTTTATTTGAATTGATCCAGTTTGGTCAGTAAATGTATAAACTTGCTTTAAGGTGGTCTGGAGTCTATGTGTGATTGTTGGGATTGTCCTGCTGTAAATGAACCATGTGCGTCTATTGGAGAGGAGAGTGCACTGTAAAAATACATCCGGTTGTTTTTACAGGATCAGCTGTGGTTTACAGAATAACACTGTAAAAAATATACAGGCAAACTGTAAAATCATCTTTACAGAACAACCTGTAAATGTAACAGTTAAAAGAAAAATGCATAAAATCACATTTTAATCCAGTAAATTCATCTTTTGGATTTCTGCTTAATTAGCATTATGTTATTAACCCTTAAACAGGCAGGATGGAAAAATCCTTACTAGTTATGTCATTTACACCTAAAGTAAGGAAGGAAGGAAGGAAGGAAGGAAAGGAGGAAGGAAAGGAGGAAGGAAGGGAAGCAAGGGAGGAAGAAGGAAGGAAAGGAAGGAGGGAGGAAGGAAGGAAAGGAGGAAGGAAGGGAAGCAAGGGAGGGAGGAAGGAAGGAAAGGAAGGAGGGAGGAAGAAGGGAGGAAGAAGGAAGGAAAGGAAGGAGGGAGGAAGAAGGGAGGAAAGGAGAAGGAAGGAAAGGAAGGAGGGAGGGAGGAGGAAGGAAGAAAGAAAGGAAGGACAGATGAAGGAAGGAAGAAAGGACAGAAGGAGGGAACATTTATCCTAACAGCTGAACTTAGATCTAAGGAAGGAAGGAAGGAAGGAAGGAAAGGAGGGAAAGGAGGGAAGAAGGAAGGAAAGGAAGGAGGGAGGGAAGGAAGGGAGGAAAAAGGAAGGAAAGGAAGCAAGGGAGGAAGAAGGAAGGAAAGGAAGGAGGAAAGGAAGGAGGGAGGAAGAAGGAAGGAAAGGAGGGAGGAAGAGAGAAGGAAGGAAAGGAGGGAGGAAAGGAGAAGGAAGGAAAGGAAGGAGGGAGGGAGGAGGAAGGAAGAAAGAAAGGAAGGAGGGAGGGAGGAGGAAGGAAGAATGGACAGAAGGAGGGAACATTTATCCTAACAGCTGAACTTAGATCTAAGGAAGGAAGGAAGGAAGGAAGGACAGATGAAGGAAGGACGGACAGATGAAGGAAGGAAGGAGGGAAGGAAGGACAGAGGAAGGACTCGGGAGGACAACATGATTTAACTAAAAACAGCCTCATTATAAGACTGATATATAACTGAACACATAAAGTTATAATATATAATATAATAATGTTAACTAGAAAATTCCAGGGAAATTTTGAGTGCCACGGGGCTACTGCCGGGACGAGTACACGATTTATTTCCAGTGTTCAAAAGTCACCCTGATCATATAACACTAAGTAACTTTTACTGTGGCAGTATTAAGTACATCTTACTGGTCAGTATCAAGTGTAACAGTAGATGTAAGCAGAGAGTAGCACACAGAGCACAAGGCAGTAGCAACATGCACTAACTCTAAGCACTACAACACAGTGTGTACACACACACACACACACACACACACACACACACACACACACACACACACACACACACACACACCAGCCTGCATTTGAGCAGTAAGACTGTCAGTATAATTCATATGTATATATAGAGAGAGTATCAATACTAGCTCGGCCGCTACCTCAGTTAACTGGCAAAGCAGACAGACAGGTAGAATTAGCCAATCACAAAAAGGTAGGTCAGTTCAGCCAATCACAAAAAGGTAGATCAGATTCTGCCCAGCAACAGGTTGCTAAGGTCAGCTAAGGCTCTGCGGTTGCTACGGCGATTTCAGGATCTGCCTTGAAAAATGTCTCAAAATTCTAAAGGATTTGGCTTCTGACAAGGTCCCGAACAATTGCAAACTGTGAGAAAACCGTAACTCCTGTCCAAAAACCGAAAACACCGTGAGAGACACAGAAGCCGGCAGATTCTGACAGTGTTTATTTTATTCAGATATTCCTTAAAATGAGCGAGTAAGCTCAGTGTGAACACAGAGTAAGATTCTTTAGAAAAAAGAAGAAAATTGCATTAGGGTGAATGGGGAGGAAGACAGGTATTGCCGCCGGTCTCGGCCCCCCCCCGTTTAAATTTTGTGCAGACCCCGCCTGTCAACGTCACATTTTATGAATCCCAACACCTATGTCTACATTTTGACCAGAAATTATTTGTCTCCTTTTTACGGTTTGGCCGTGAGCTCGAGTTAAAAATAAAAACTAAGATTATTTTTTACTGCTTCTCACACTCTAGCTAACTGCCGCTTCCACTCTAACTTTGACGAAAAAGTGATTTCCACTCCTCGTTTGACTGCTCATAGTTTGAAAAGTTTACATGTTATGTCAAAATAGTTTGGTATTTTTCCAGAGAGCACAAGTTTTCCTCCGTTTTAAAGTTTTAATCACGTTTCTACGCGCAGGTATGAGAGAGCTAGGTGACTCTGAAAAAAGGTGAAAAAAGGTGACATTTTTGGGGGTTTTCAAAAAATTCCCATTCATTTCCAATGGAGAAATCTCCCGTTTTTTTGGGAATAACTTTGGGAAAAATTGGAATTTCAACACCAAAAGTCATAGCACCCCTCCCCTGATCGAGCCGCACGTTTTGATGTATATATTGTCGGGGTTTTCTCAAAGCTGCGGGAGGAGTTACGCGCCGAAAAACGGCGGAAGAATAATAATAAGTATGCAGAAGATTAATAGTTGCCTCGGGGCAAAGCCTCTCCAGCTTCTGGAGTGGAGTGCCTCGGAGCTAGAACCCCGTGGCACTAATAATGTCATTTAAACTGAACTGTATTGATCTTTGTATTACAGTGTTTCTGCATTTAAACTCCACTAATAGTTCATTTCTATCAAGGATTATGTTTTACGTATTCTTCCTTTAAAATGAGCCGTTATGTCTGGTTTAGTATTTTATTAAATATTATTGTAAAGTAAACAATGCTCCATTTTATTTCCCTTTACAGTTATTTTGATCTCATGATTTTACAGCAGTTTGGTTTTAATTCTTTAATTCTACCGACATTTCTTACAGTGTGGGTGGAGGGGTTTTACTGCTGGGGTCAAATCTGTCTCTCTCTCTCTCTCTCTTTCTTTCTTTCTGTGTGTGTCTCTCTCTTTCTCTCCCTCTCTCTCTCTCCCTGTCTCGCTCTCTCTCTCTCTCTGTCTCTCTCTCTCCCTCTCTCTCTCTTTCTCTCTCTCTGTCTCTCTCTCTCTTTCTCCCTCTCTCTCTCTGTCTTTCCCTCTCTCTGTCTCTCTCTGTCTCTCCCTCTCTTTCTCTCTCTCTGTCTCTTTCTCCCTCTCTCTCTCTGTCTCTCTCTCTCCCTGTCTCTCTCTCCCTGTCTCTCTCCCTCTCTCCTTCTCTCTCTCTTTCTCTCCCTCTCTCTCTCTCCCTCTCACTCTCCCTCTCTCTCCGTCTCTCTCTCTCCCTTTCTACCTCCCTCTCTCTCTCTGTCTCTCCCTCTCTTTGTCTCTCTCTCCCTCTCTCTCTTTCTCTCTCTGTCTTTCTCCCTCTCTTTGTCTCTCTCTCCATCTCCCTCTTTTTCTGTCTCTCTCTCTCTCTCTCTCTCTCTCCCTCCCTCTCTCTCTCTCTCTCCCTCTCTCTCTCTCTCTCTCTCTCTCTCTCTCTCTCTCTGTCTCTCCCCCCCCCTCTCTCTCTCTCTCTCTGTCTCTCCCACCCTCTCTCTCTCTCTCTCTCTCTCTCTCTCTGTCTCTCTCTCTCTCCCTCTCTCTCTCTCTCCCCTCTCTCATCTCCCCTCTCTCTCTCTCTCCTCGTTTGCAGGTCCGAGCCAGCGCCATAGCGCAGGACGCAGACCAGAACTACGACTACGCGAGCAACAGCGTCGTCTGCATCTGGACTCTGGGGACGAGATCTACGTGAAGCTGGACGGCGGGAAGGCGCACGGCGGGAATAACAACAAATACAGCACGTTTTCCGGTTTCCTTTTGTACCCGGACTAATGTGGGATCCTCTCACCACTCCATCCCAGAACTGCAATGACAGAAATAAAGTCCAGTTTTAATTTAAGACACTCAGTTAATCAGACTGGCAAGAGGAAGATGCCACTTATAGCTTCATATTCAGTCTTAAAACCCAACATTTCTTTTTAAATTGTTTTTTTATAATCGATTTATTTCCACAACAGCTTCACACTCTTCAAGGACTCCTTTGAAACTGTTTGTTCAACTTTGGAAATAAGTGAAATTATTACAATCACAAATAACTAAAGCTAACGATTCTGCAAAAAAAAAATAAGAACAACCCCAGATTTATTTTTTCCTCCATTGGTTTGAGACTCTGCTCCAGATTAACTGCCTTCACACGACGGATTCACAGTCTATATTTGCAGTGCAGGTGTTGTTGCGTTTTTCTCTTTGTGTATTTTGTGGAGTTGAGGTTCAGGGTTGTATTTAAACTGAACTGAACATGCCTTGAACATGCCCATCCTGTATACAGAGGACATTGCTGTGTGACGTGATGCTAGTTTTCTTTGCTTGAAAGTGTGTCTCACAAAGATATATGCAGTCTATAAGCACTTATGTATATATTTATTCAAAAAGAAATAAAAAGTCAGTGGACCCGTATAGGCTGTAGGCCACAAGTAACGTCAATCCAGTGTTGCAAAAATGTTTCTATATGTCTTCGTATTCCAGTATGATCAATAATTTCAATAAATGATATGTTTTCTACGCTGGTTTGGGATTTTGTGAAACTGAAGCTAAACGTTGATGAAGGCGGGAAATATTGGACTTTCTACTCCACTACATTTATTTAACAGCTTTAGTTACTTTTCAGATGCAGATTTGACACAATGGAAAATATAACAAGCTTTTAAAATCCAACACATTGTTAAAGATGAAACCAGTCAGCAGTGTGTAGTTGGCTCACATTTCAGATGTCTATGAGTTGTTAACAGCTCCACCAAATACTGATTCTTCCCTCTAAACTTCTCACATGCTTTCATTTCAATAAATGTTCAAATGATCCAATATTTCAGCAAAAATCAAAGATTAGAGAAAAAGTCCAAAAACTGAAAACACATTTGTGTATCAGAACTTTGTTTTTTCTTCTTTCCCATTAATCATCTCAGCAGCCCTCACATTTATCTGCTGACCCTTTGGAGGGGCCCCACCCCTAGGTTGGGAACCACTGGACTAAACTAGCTAACTGTATATAAAGTAGTGTAAACTAGCTAACTGTATATAAAGTAGTATAAACTAGCTAACTGTATATAAAGTAGTATAAACTAGCTAACTGTATATAAAGTAGTATAAACTAGCTAACTGTATATAAAGTAGTGTAAACTAGCTAACTGTATATAAAGTAGTATAAACTAGCTAACTGTATATAAAGTAGTGTAAACTAGCTAACTGTATATAAAGTAGTGTAAACTAGCTTTTACTGTAATACTGCATACTACATCACTATAATACTGCAGTACTTTTACTGTAATACTGCATACTACATCACTATAATACTGCAGTACTTTTACTGTAATACTGCATACTACATCACTATAATACTGCAGTACGTTTACTGTAATACTGCATACTACATCACTATAATACTGCAGTACTTTTACTGTAATACTGCATACTACATCACTATAATACTGCAGTACTTTTACTGTAATACTGCATACTACATCACTATAATACTGCAGTACTTTTACTGTAATACTGCATACTACATCACTATAATACTGCAGTACTTTTACTGTAATACTGCATACTACATCACTATAATACTGCAGTACTTTTACTGTAATACTGCATACTACATCACTATAATACTGCAGTACTTTTACTGTAATACTGCATACTACATCACTATAATACTGCAGTACTTTTACTGTAATACTGCATACTACATCACTATAATACTGCAGTACTTTTACTGTAATACTGCATACTACATCACTATAATACTGCAGTACTTTTACTGTAATACTGCATACTACATCACTATAATAATCTTGACATGATACAGGAGTGTAGTGAATTTTGTTCGTCTACAACGATCTGAAGCAAGGGGCTCCATAAATGTATTCATTTTGGAAGAACAAGAATGAGATCCCTGCAGATTGCTCGGCCGTTATTACGTTGAGACTTTTAAAAAAGTTTTGTAAAATAAAGCTGGACAGGAGGAGGACGACCCTGCAGGTAAATGTGACATTTTCACTGTCAGCACTTCTCAGCCCAACAGTCCCAGGATGAGTGAAAAGAATCAACCTCTGCACACTTGCACAAGCATGAAGCTGCAGGTAACAGCTGGCTGGATGAATAACGCATGTTTACCCGCGGGATGTGACGCTCCATGCCTTAAGGATCTTAAGAGCGCGCTTAGCATGCGGCTGGTGTCCCATGGCCACCAAGTTCAGGTTTTAACGGGGACGTTGGTCCTGGACGGTGTTTGATGTGCTGAGCTGTTGACTTAATTAATTGGACACTCATAAAGCACGAGGCGCTGAGACAAGAAACGTCATCTCCACATTTATCAGAACACAAATGGATCCCCGTCAACCACAAGATATGCATGCAGAGCTGTGTGTCCAGGACAAGGCCATCTGTCTGTATCTCACACACACACACACACACACACACACACACACTCTCACACACACACACATGAACACAAGCTCTGTCTGTCTTATTGTCTCTCTCTCTCAAACGGTAATATTATCAGCCAGGCAGGCAGCCGCCCAGCAGTGGTGGAAGAAGTACTCAGATCCTTTACTGCAGTACAAATACAGCAATGTAAAAAAAAACTGTATTACAAGTAAAAGTGATCTTACATTATAACTTTTATATTAAATAAAGCTAATGGAATACTATTGTTCTAAATATTACATTTCATCTGGTTACCCTGGAGATCAGGAACCTGACTGCTTTCTTTGTATCTGTATGTATCATTCTTTTGTGGTTACACCATTTGACATTTTCAGGAGCATTCAGTCTGACTTTTGGTAAAAAATGGTGCAAATATCATTTAAATGATATAAAACCAACAAAAATACTAAATGTACATTTTAACAAACCTGATGCTGCTTTTAAATCTAGTTTTTAACATTTTTTTAATTTAATATTTACCATTCTTTTGTGAATTGCTCATCTTGCCAATCCTTATTTGTCACTGACTCATATTCATTCATGCTCAATATAGACAGACGAGCTTCTTCATCTTTGCATGAATATACCCAAACAGACACGACAGGATGTGTTGCAGAATAAACAGAAGGTCTTTGTTTGTCTTTCACACATGAACATACTCTATCACTAAGCCTTTTAACCTTTAACAGCTTCACACAAGCATTTATACATATGCATAAAATAATGACCCTGACAGCTGCATGTGTAGTCGATGTGTAACATGTAGATGACAGCTTTCATCCAGTACTGGGAAAGGTCTACTCTGGTATCTCTGACCATCTCCTCTCAGGTCTCTCAGGTCTCTGAGGTCTCTGAGGTGTCTGCTCTCAAGTCTCTGGCTTCTTGAATCTGGACTCCAACTCAAAAACCTGACCTATGAATAAGGTCAAAATGAAATTACATTCATGCTGATGCTGTGAGCGTTTGTGACCAGAGAAGAAAGAACTGAACTCTGGGAGGGCAGAACTGAGGTTTTTTAGATTGAATCAAAATAACTTTGTCTAATACATTTTATTCTTTGGCCTAAAGGGAAAAAACGTAATTCTTACCATCCAGCAGAGAGAGTCAGAGCTCAGAAACTGTTATTTGTGCAGCACTTTTATGACCATCTAATGAAAATACAGGATGTTTAATATCTACAACACATAAAAGAGGCTCCTGTATATGTGCTCATGGTCTCACCTCAGGCTCCACACTCCTATAAAACACTGTCACACTCACAATGAACTGTTGTTTAAAGGATCAAAATCAACCTTTGACCTTTAATTCCTCCACTGACACTGATCTAATATTTAATATCTATCATTCTTTTGTGGTTACACCATTTGACATTTTCAGCAGCATTCAGTCTGACTTTTGGTAAAAAATGGTGCAAATGTCATTTAAATGATATAAAACCAACAAAAATACTAAATGTACATTTTAACAAACCTGATGCTGCTTTTAAATCTAGTTTTTAACATATTTTTGAATTGCTCATCTTGCCAACTCTTACTTGTCACTGACCCTAAAACTAAGCTTAACTTAAAAAAACAAAGAACTTTTTAATGAAAATTTAAAAACTATATTAATCCTGGGATATGAACTGTATGGAGGTGTTTATCGCACAATTAACCCTTTATAGGACACTCATTGAAAGGAAGGAAGGAAGGAAGGAAGGAAGGAAGGAAGGAAGGAAGGAAGAAGAAAGGGGAATGGAGGAAGGAAAGAAGGAAGGGAGGAGAGAAGGAGGGAGGGAAGAAGAACAGATGGAAGGAAGGAAAGGAAGGGAGGAAGGAAAGAAGGAAGGGAGGAGAGAAGGAGGGAGGGAGGGAGGGAGGAAGGACAGATGGAAGGAAGGAAAGGAAGGAAGGACGGAGGAAATAAGGAACGAGGGAGGGGAGAGAAAGGAAAAGAGGAAGGGAAGAAAGAAGGCAGGGAGGAAGGAAAGGAAGGAAAGGAAGGAAGGAAGGAAGGAAGGAAGAAGAAAGGGGGATGGAGGAAGGAAAGAAGGAAGGGAGGAGAGAAGGAGGGAGGGAAGAAGAACAGATGGAAGGAAGGAAAGGAAGGGAGGAAGGAAAGAAGGAAGGGAGGAGAGAAGGAGGGAGGGAGGAAGGACAGATGGAAGGAAGGAAAGGAAGGAAGGATGGAGGAAATAAGGAACGAGGGAGGGGGAGAAAGGAAAAGAGGAAGGGAAGAAAGAAGGCAGGGAGGAAGGAAAGGAAGGAAAGGAAGGGAAGGAAGGAAGAAGAAAGGGGGATGGAGGAAGGAAAGAAGGAAGGGAGGAGAGAAGGAGGGAGGGAAGAAGAACAGATGGAAGGAAGGAAAGGAAGGGAGGAAGGAGAGAAGGAGGGAGGGAAGAAGAACAGATGGAAGGAAGGAAAGGAAGGGAGGAAGGAAAGAAGGAAGGGAGGAGAGAAGGAGGGAGGGAGGAAGGACAGATGGAAGGAAGGAAAGGAAGGAAGGATGGAGGAAATAAGGAACGAGGGAGGGGGGAGAAAGGAAAAGAGGAAGGGAAGAAAGAAGGCAGGGAGGAAGGAAAGGAAGGAAGGAAGGAAGGAAGGAAGGATATTTTGGGATATTTACAGAAGTTACCAAATATAATTATTTGTCCAATAAAGGGTTAAACATTCTCTATATATATTTCAGATTTGAGGCAGTGCACCTTTAACCCTTAAACAGGCCTTACTAGTTATGTCATTTGCACCTGAAGGAAGGAAGGAAGGAAAGGAGGAAGGAAGGAAGGAAAGGAGGGAGGGAGGAAGGAAGGTAGGAAGAAGGAAGGAAAGGAGGGAGGAAGGGAAGGAAGGGAGGAAGAAGGAAGGAGGGAGGGAGGAAGAAGGAAGGAAAGGAAGGAGGGAGGAAGAAGGATGGAAAGGAGGAAGGGAGGGAGGGAGGGAGGAAGAAGGAAGGAAAGGAAGGAGGGAGGAAGAAGGATGGAAAGGAGGAAGGGAGGGAGGGAGGGAGGAAGGAAGGAAGGGAGGGAGGAAGGAAGGAAGGAAGGAAGGAAGGAAGGACAGATGAAGGAAGGAAGAAAGGACAGAAGGAGGGAACATTTACCCTAACAGCTGAACTTAGATCTGAGGAAGGAAGGAAGGAAGGAAGGACAGAGGAAGGAAGGAAGGAAGGAAGGAAGGACGGACAGATGAAGGACGGAAGGAAGGAAGGAAGGACAGAGGAAGGAAGGAAGGAAGGACAGAGGAAGGACCCGGGAGGACAACAGGAAAGTTAAAGAGTCTGTATCTCCTGGTGCACGTTGTCTGTTTAAGGGTTAAACAATCAGCCCATACATTTATATATTTAAAAAAAGAAGCTTTAGATGTTTCCTCTTTAAACGACGCTTCACTCTTTTACAGAATAAACAAATCAGACCTCTGAATCCAAAAAGGTAAATCCTGTGTGAGCCATCGAGGCAGAAATCTCCATCTCTGTCGGCAGCTGTCAGACTTCATTAGACGCGCTGCTTTACTGTCACCCGCTCTCCTCCGCCCCGCTCTCCTCCGCCCCGGCCTCCTCCGCCCCGGCCTCTCTGCTAAATGAAAGGCAACAGGTTTTTATGGCGCCACATAAAAAAAAAAAAATGTGGCGACGCCGGGACACAACAGCACTGCCGAGATAAAACACTTTATTTCTTTTCTTTCCTCGCTCTGGTTTAGTCTGCGTTCAGAGGGGCCGCGGGCCTTCCTCTCCTCTCCTTCCTCTATCCTTCCTCTCTCTCCTCTTCATCTCTCTCTCCTCTCCTTCCTCTCCTCTATCCTTCCTCTCTCTCCTCTTCATCTCTCCTTCCTCTATCCTTCCTCTCTCTCCTCTTCATCTCTCTCTCCTCTCCTTCCTCTCCTCTCCTTCCTCTATCCTTCCTCTCTCTCCTCTTCATCTCTCTCTCCTTCCTCTCTCTCCTCTCCTTCCTCTCTCTCCTCTCCTTTCTCTCTCTCCTTCCTCTATCCTTCCTCTCTCTCCTCTTCATCTCTCTCTCCTTCCTCTCTCTCTCCTTCCTCTCTCTCCTCTCCTTCCTCTCTCTCCTCTCCTTTCTCTCTCTCCTTCCTCTATCCTTCCTCTCTCTCCTCTTCATCTCTCTCTCCTCCCTTTCCTCTCTCTCCTTCCTCTATCCTTCCTCTCTCTCCTCTTCATCTCTCCTCTCCTTCCTCTATCCTTCCTCTCTCTCCTCTTCATCTCTCCTTCCTCTATCCTTCCTTTCTCTCCTCTTTTTTTATGGCGCCACATAAAAAAAAAATGTGGCGACGCCGGGACACAACAGCACTGCCGAGATAAAACACTTTATTTCTTTTCTTTCCTCGCTCTGGTTTAGTCTGCGTTCAGAGGGGCCGCGGGGGGGGGCAGGTGCATCCTTTACGTGCCTGATTGACACCTGAGCCTAGAGGTCTGACACCGATGCTCGATTCCCTCTGCACCAGCACTAATAAAACAACAAGACGCTCTCTGTCACTCCCAGAAACGAACCGGGGGAGCTGGACGATGCTGCCGGCGAGCGTTTGGCATCACACACTAACTTTTTCTGACAAGAGGCAACGGTTTAAAATAGGTTTGTCTCTTAGAGAGCAAACAGAGGCGAAGGCAAAAAGAGCACTTAGAGGAAACATTGCACTACAAAGAATACCAATATGCTCTGAGAGGAGGGAGAAGGGACTCGAGTGGAGCATCACTGCAGGAAGAGTCTGGAGTTTCTTTGGTTTTTGTCTCTTGTGGTGAAAAATGTAGTTAAATCCTAAATATCATACTTTTGAAATATGCATGAATCAATCAATCAATCAATCTTTATTTGTATAGCGCCAAATCACAACAGAGTTATCTCAAGGCTCTTTCCACATAGAGCAGGTTCTAAACCGAACTCTTCAGGTTTTAACTTTAAAGAGACCCAACATTCCCACATGAGACACAGTGGAGAGAAAAAACTCCCTTTTAACAGGAAGAACCCTCAGAACCAGACTCAGAGTGGGAGAACATCTGCCTCCACCGGTTGGGGTAGAGAGGAGAGAGAGGAAGGATAGAGGAGAGAGAGAGGAAGAGGAGAGAGAGGAAGGAGAGGAGAGAGAGGAAGGAGAGGAGAGAGAGGAAGGATAGAGGAAGGAGAGGAAGGAGAGGAGAGAGAGGAAGGATAGAGGAAGGAGAGGAAGGAGAGGAGAGAGAGAGGAAGAGGAGAGAGAGGAAGGAGAGGAGAGAGAGAGGAAGGATAGAGGAAGGAGAGGAAGGAGTGGAGAGAGGAAGGAGAGGAGAGAGAGAGGAAGAGGAGAGAGAGGAAGGATACAGGAAGGAGAGGAAGGAGTGGAGAGAGGAGAGAGGAGAGAGAGGAAGGAGAGGAGAGAGAGGAAGGAGAGGAGAGAGAGGAAGGATAGAAGAAGGAGAGGAAGGAGAGGAGAGAGAGAGGAAGAGGAGAGAGAGGAAGGATAGAGGAAGGAGAGGAAGGAGTGGAGAGAGGAGAGAGAGGAAGGAGAGGAGAGAGAGGAAGGAGAGGAGAGAGAGGAAGGAGAGGAGAGAGAGAGGAAGAGGAGAGAGAGGAAGGATAGAGGAGAGAGAGGAAGGAGAGGAGAGGAAGGAGAGGAGAGAGAGGAAGGATAGAGGAGAGAGAGGAAGGAGAGGAGAGAGAGATGAAGAGGAGAGAGAGGAAGGATAGAGGAAGGAGAGGAAGGAGAGGAGAGAGAGAGGAAGGAGAGGAGAGAGAGGAAGGATAGAGGAAGGAGAGGAGAGAGAGGAGAGAGAGGAAGGATAGAGGAAGGAGAGGAAGGAGAGGAGAGAGAGAGGAAGAGGAGAGAGAGGAAGGATAGAGGAAGGAGAGGAAGGAGAGGAGAGAGGAGAGAGAGGAAGGAGAGGAGAGAGAGAGGAAGAGGAGAGAGAGGAAGGAGAGGAGAGAGAGAGGAAGGAGAGGAGAGAGAGGAAGGAGAGGAGAGAGAGAGGAAGAGGAGTCATGTAGTTATGATGCATGAGAATCATATAGCTAGTTTGTAGACACGGGTCATAAGAAACTGTATCTGTATAATCCTCAGACTTAGATCAGTACACGCCTCCTCAGCACGCTGCAGACCAGAGGGCCACATACAGACCTGCTTCACCCCTGAATCCTGCACATCCTGCACATGTCTGCCCTAAAGCTGGACACATCATGTGCAGAGGACAGGTTCACTATCACTCAATGATGCAGGACACAATCCACAGTCGTCCTGTTCATACTGACGATTACATGATCCCTTCATTACGCAATTATAATGTACGTGATGGAGGACTAGATCCACAGTCCTGCCGAAGTCCCTCTTTCTGTTACGATACTTCCACCACAGCTCAACAGGGAAACACTAAAGACTGATTTATGCTTCTACGTTGGGTCGATGTTAAGCTGACGGTGTACTTACGCAGAGCTCTCAGTATCGCTGTGAACCTCTACGGCCAAAGGCAGGGGGGGGGGGGGCATCAGGAGGGACGGGACAATTCCCAGCAGGCCGGCGAGGTCATGAATACTATGCAGAACGGCCGTCACAAGCGAGTGTGCAGGCCTCCTTCTGCTGCCATGAGCCGGTCAATATTCAGTCATGCAGTGTACGCAGGTGATCGATGCTGCAAGGTACTGAAAAACTACACAACATGTCAACTCCATGTAATCTGTGATGTACTTATATAACACTTTCTAGCATTTCTCAGTCATGCTCACTCTCGTGCTCCACTTCTTTCTCATCACTTCCAATTTTGCAACTCAAATCATCAGCTCCTATTTCACTATTCTACAACTTCCATGGTTGTATATTTAAAAATTATAACAGCAATATATTATTTTCTTTGTTTGTTCTTAAAATGTGGACCAGAGCAAGGCCTGCTGGGAGAGAAGGGCTCATCCAATGAATGAACAGCTTGCAAAATCGGGTCAAAAGTAGAAAACTTATTTCTGGCGATTTTCAAGTCGCAGTTCAACATCTACTGCAGCCAATATTGTTCTGAAAGTGAGTACTATATAACTGCAACTTAAACATCTCCAGTAATACGCTGTATATTTGTGAATTTGTGAAGAATCTGCTGATGGAAGCGCAACACAGCTGGAACTGTTCGCTAAGGAAACCAGTTAAATTGGAAACCAGTTGGGACAAAACACCGTGGCCGGGGTCGGTGAAAAAAACCCCGGTGGATTTCAGGGCCTCACTCCGCTGCTGCCTACGCCTCCCCCTCCCCTGACGTGCTCCTCCCCAGAAATGTGACTACACGTTGAGGCAATGCAGACTGCAAGGGCTGTGATTGGTTTGCTTGGTAGCAAAAAATATACAGAGTAACACACCATACCTGCCTGTATTAGAGCAGTACGAGTATCAATCATAGACTGTATAGAAGAAACAGACGTAACATCCGTGACGTCACCCATTGGTTTGTGGACTGCTGCTCGGAAGCCAATAGTATCGAATCTAGGCAGCGCCATCTTGAAAATTTCAGGTGCATTCTGGGAAAAAATGAACACGGATTCTACTTATATGGGCATGAGGCGGAAGGGCATGAGGCATGCATTGAAGAAGGCTTTAAACTAGCGATTGAGACCATAAACACATTTTGAAAACGTTTACTGAGGTTAGAAATCAAGTGAGAAGTTGGTGAATTCTCCATTGACTTGTATAGAGACGGTCGCCCCCTGGTGGCCTTTTGATAGAATGCAGCTCTAAGTTACTTCCTGGTTGGCCTCATTTCAGAGGACAGGAGCTCCCCGCCTGGTATCAATATAATATATATATAGAGAGAGAGAGTGCGGGCCAGCGGGGGACAGGGGAGGGGGGACATTTGTGCACAGTACAGAACAACTGGCCCTAGTGTGAGTGCGCCTTAATAGGGCTTTGCACCGAGGCCTCCGAGCTGCGCACCCGTGGCACTAACTAGAACAATGTTGTGTGACAATCATACACATTACAACAAAACACTGCAGAAACTCAAAAATCTTCTAGTCAAAATAAATTTCATTACACTTAAAATAAGACTCATCACAAAAAAAGTTACTTGCTTTTAAACAACTTTCACTTGTTTCAGGCACATTTTCACTTCACTTAAATCAGAAGCTCAATCTGCTGTGGGTTTTTTTTAAATACTTGTAAAAGCAAAAAGAAAGAAGTGGCCATTACACAGAAAATAAAGGGTGAAACTGTCTGTGTCATACCTGGGAAGGGATGAGAGACACCGATAAGCATTCGGGTGAATTGCACCGCGACAAAACACGACACGATGGAGAGACGCAGAAGTCATTATTAGTATAAGTCCACTTAAACACACTGTAGCTGATCACATATTTAATATCTATCATTCTTTTGTGGTTACACCATTTGACATTTTCAGGAGCATTCAGTCTGACTTTTGGTAAAAAATGGTGCAAATGTCATTTAAATGATATAAAACCAACAAAAATACTAAATGTACATTTTAACAAACCTGATGCTGCTTTTAAAACTAGTTTAACTGATTTTATTTGCTCATCTTGTCAACATCTATTTATCACTGAGCCACTTATTGACAGAACACTGAACCAGCATAACCTCAGAGGGAATCTCTTCTACTTCCTGGTGAGTCCTATAGTTTTGTATTTCCTCGCCTGACCTTGAACATTAACCGTTTCTCGTCTTTTTTCCATTTGTGCGTCATCATCTTAAAACAGAAGCAGCTCTGGCCGTCAGAGAGCTGATAAATAATGGAAAGAGTGAGAATGGGCGAGTGTGTATAGCTTTAACAGAACCGGTTTAAATGTAAAAATGTCTGAAGCTTGATTGAAAGTGCAAGCGTGTGTGTGTGTGTGTGTGTGTGTGTGTGTGTGTGTGTGTGTGTGTGTGTGTGACGGAGCAAGGATTTATGGGAGGATTTGTGGATTTCTGTCTGTTCGATAAATTAGACTCCATGGCGTTCATCTTTCTTCTTCTTCTTCTTCTCAACAGCTTCATACATCTGTCACGTTACACGGAGCTCGTTTCCTCTCTTAGCAAAAACATGCAGCACCTGCGTGGGACTGGCTGGCGTGTGACGTGCATGTGACTGGCATGTGCATGTGACTGGTGTGTGACTGGCGTGTGACGTGCATGTGACTGGCATGTGCATGTGACTGGTGTGTGACTGGCGTGTGCATGTGACTGGCATGTGACGTGCATGTGACTGGCATGTGGCTGGCGTGTGACGTGCATGTGACTGGCATGTGCATGTGACTGGCATGTGCATGTGACTGGTGTGTGACTGGCGTGTGCATGTGACTGGCATGTGACGTGCATGTGACTGGCGTGTGACGTGCATGTGACTGGCGTGTGCATGTGACTGGCATGTGACTGGTGTGTGCGTGTGACTGGCATGTGGCTGGCGTGTGACTGGCGTGTGACTGGCGTGTGACGTGCATGTGACTGGCGTGTGCATGTGACTGGCATGTGGCTGGCGTGTGACTGGCGTGTGACGTGCATGTGACTGGCGTGTGCATGTGACTGGCATGTGACTGGTGTGTGCGTGTGACTGGCATGTGGCTGGCGTGTGACTGGCGTGTGACTGGCGTGTGACGTGCATGTGACTGGCGTGTGCATGTGACTGGCGTGTGCATGTGACTGGCGTGTGACGTGCATGTGACTGGCGTGTGGCTGGCGTGTGACTGGCATGTGACTGGCGTGTGCATGTGACTGGCGTGTGACGTGCATGTGACTGGCGTGTGACTGGCATGTGACGTGCATGTGACGTGCATGTGACTGGCGTGTGGCTGGCGTGTGACTGGCATGTGACTGGCATGTGACTGGCATGTGACTGGCATGTGACTGGCATGTGGCTGGCGTGTGACTGGCGTGTGACGTGCATGTGACGTGCATGTGACTGGCGTGTGCATGTGACTGGCATGTGGCTGGCGTGTGACTGGCGTGTGACGTGCATGTGACTGGCGTGTGACTGGCGTGTGCGTGTGACTGGCATGTGCATGTGACTGGCATGTGCATGTGACTGGCGTGTGACTGTGACTGGCGTGTGACTGGCGTGTGCGTGTGACTGGCATGTGCGTGTGACTGGCGTGTGACTGTGACTGGCGTGTGACTGGCGTGTGCGTGTGACTGGCATGTGCGTGTGACTGGCGTGTGCATGTGACTGGCGTGTGACTGGCGTGTGACTGTGACTGGCGTGTGACTGGCGTGTGACTGGCATGTGACTGGCGTGTGACTGGCGTGTGCATGTGACTGGCGTGTGACTGGCGTGTGACTGGCGTGTGCATGTGACTGGCGTGTGACTGGCATGTATGTGTGACTGGCATGTGACTGGCGTGTGCATGTGACTGGCGTGTGCATGTGACTGGCGTGTGCATGTGACTGGCGTGTGACTGGCATGTAACTGGCGTGTGACTGGCATGTGCGTATGACTGGCGTGTGCGTGTGACTGGCATGTGATGTGCATGTGACTGGCGTGTGACTGGCGTGTGACTGGCGTGTGCATGTGACTGGCGTGTGACTGGCGTGTATGTGTGACTGGCATGTGACTGGCGTGTGCATGTGACTGGCGTGTGCATGTGACTGGCGTGTGACTGGCATGTAACTGGCGTGTGACTGGCATGTGCGTATGACTGGCGTGTGCGTGTGACTGGCTTGTGCATGTGACTGGCGTGTGTGTATGACTGGCGTGTGCATGTGACTGGCGTGTGACTGGCATGTGGCTGGCGTGTGACTGGCATGTGACTGGCGTGTGCATGTGACTGGCGTGTGACTGGCGTGTGCATGTGACTGGCATGTGCATGTGACTGGCATGTGCATGTGACTGGCATGTGCATGTGACTGGCGTGTGCATGTGACTGGCTTGTGCATGTGACTGGCGTGTGACTAGCATGTGGCTGGCGTGTGCATGTGACTGGCGTGTGACTGGCGTGTGCGTGTGACTGGGATGTGCATGTGACTGGCATGTGCATGTGACTGGCGTGTGCATGTGACTGGCTTGTGCATGTGACTGGCGTGTGACTGGCATGTGACTGACGTGTGACTGGCGTGTGCGTGTGACTGGCGTGTGCGTGTGACTGGCGTGTGCATGTGACTGGCATGTGACTGGCGTGTGACTGGCGTGTGACGTGCATGTGACTGGCGTGTGCACGTGACTGGCGTGTGAGCGTCCTGCTGTATCGGGGGACTCGGCGTGGAAGCGTCTGCGGCGTTCCCAAGGCTCGCCTCCAGGAACATTAACATTCATGAGCAGCGATTAGCATATTAAACACCATCTCCATTAAATGCCATCGCCTTTTTTTCTTTTTTTCTTTTTTTTTTCTTGTTGTCATGACGCTGCGTTTTTTTACTCACCTGCTGCACGTCACAGTCGAACGCAGATAACTCGGTCCTTCGGCTGACTGCTTGTCCTGACGAGACTCGGCAGTTTGGTTGGAGAGATGTTGATAGTGTGTCGCAGATAAAGGCATTTTGTCCCCAAAGCGCTGCAGCTGAGCCCACAATGACTGTCTGCAGGCCTCAGGAACAGTTTATATTTAAACAGCTCACATGATGATATTGTTCCCTCGACTGACAGAGTCACCCTCACTCTTACCCTCGCTTACCCCCCGCTCTCTCTTATCTTTTAACAGAATCATTTCATTGACCTAAAATCACACCGGAGATTCTCCTGCGTTACGTCTTCTCGCCCGTGTGATTAAAGACTCTTATGCTTAATTAGACTCTGATGTATTGTCACTTCGCCTCATTGTCAAGAGATGATGTATCAACACCACCTGGCGTCAAAACACCTTCCAGATAATTAAACGTGATCATGCAGTGAGGTTAAAACCAAACAACAACACATGCAGATTAGAGCTACTGTTATAAAGTATATTCAGATATGTATTCTATCATTGAGTGTGTTATGATTATAGACTGTATAAAAGAAACGGACGTAACATCCGCAACGTCACCCATTGGTTTGTGGACTGCTGCTCGGAAGCCAATAGTATCGAATCTGGGCAGCGCTATCTTGAAAATTTCAGGTGCATGCTGGGAAAAATAAAAACACGGATTCTACTTATCTGGGTATGAGGCGGAGTCATGGACGGACGTATGGGCGGGACCAACGGCGGAGCGGGGAGGCTGCGATTGGTTGCGAGGGCTGGATCTCGAGGACATTGGTCAATCAACCTGTCAATCAGGACGTAGCCACGCCCTAATGCATACCCTGCTTTATCGTCACATATAAAATCAGGGAGGCCAAAATGTCCCAAATGAACATCATACTGCATTGAAGAAGGCTTTAAACTAGCGATTGAGACCATAAACACATTTTGAAAACGTTTACTGAGGTTAGAAATCAAGTGAGAAGTTGGTGAATTCTCCATTGACTTGTATAGAGACGGTCGCCCCCTGGTGGCCTTTTGATAGAATGCAGCTCTAAGTTACTTCCTGGTTGGCCTCATTTCAGAGGAAAGGGTGGAATCCGGCCCACTTTCCTTCCTGTGTTCTTTTCCTTCTTTCCACCTGTCCTTCCTTCCTACCTACTTTTTTTCCTTCCACCTGTCCTTCCTCCCTTCCTTCCTTCCTTCCTTCCACCTGTCCTTTCTACCTTCCTCCCTTCCTTCCTTCCTTCCTTCCTTCCTTCCTTCCGTCCTTTCTACCTTCCTCCCTTCCTTCCTTCCTTCCTACCTACTTTTTTTCCTTACACCTGTCCTTCCTCCCTTCCTTCCACCTGTCCTTCCTTCCTTCCTTTTTTCCTCACACCTGTCCTTCCTCCCTCCCTCCCTTCCTTCCTTCCTTCCTTCTTTCCGTTCTTCCCTCTTTCCATCTGTCCTTCCTACCTTCCTTTTGTCCTTACTTCATTCCTTCCTTCCACCTGTCCTACCTCCCCCTTTCCTCCTTCTGTCCTTCCTACCTTTCTCCCCCCTTCCTTTTGCCTGTCTTTCCTTCCTTCCCTTCTTATTTCCTTCCTTCCTTCCTCCCCCTTTCCTCCTTCCTACCTTTCTTCCCCCCTTCCTTTTGCCTGTCTTTCCTTCCTTCCCTTCTTATTTCCTTCCTACCTTCCTTCCTCCCCTTTCCTCCTTCCTACCTTTCTTCCCCCCTTCCTTTTGCCTGTCTTTCCTTCCTTCCCTTCTTATTTCCTTCCTACCTTCCTTCCTTCCTTCCTTCCTTCCATTTTTTTAATGATCCGGCCCACATGAGATCAAATTGGTCTGTATGTGGCCCTTGAATGAAAATGAGTTTGACACCTCTATAATAAAAAGGTCAAATTTGACTCTGAACAGTATACAAAGATTAATAAAACTTTATTTTGTGGAAATCCTACTCTGTTGGGGTAACATCACTGTCATTCCCCTCATCCTCTTTACATTTACATTCGGGTATGTAACACTTTTTTGGGGATTTATCCATTTTCTTTGCTTTCTGCTTGCTCTGCTTCTCATCTTTCTGTCTGTGCAGTGTCCTCTTCTCTGCTGTTGGATGTATGAGATCCAGTTTTCTTGTCTTTTCTTTTACCCTCAGCTGTGTGTTAATGCTTTGTGCTGGAGGAAATGTATTAACTCTTCATAAACTGACTATAAATCCCTGATAATGGTAACTTCCATCCACACACTTAAAATACTTGACAGTTGGAAACACACAATAAACTGAAAGCAATTCTTCTATAATGTAAAAACTAACAAATCAACAACTAAAATGTCCTTTATGACATGAAAGCTGTATTTCATGTGTGATGTGATAGTATTTGACCTTCTGATTGCTTTTCATCTCGTCTTCATCACACATATAAACAATGCTTTGCAGAGAGAGGAGATAACCAAGCTGCCCCCCCCCCCTCCACTAATTATAACAGAAATGATGTCCACACTGTCCCTATATCAGCTGCCGTCTCTCTCTTTTCCTCTCAGCTTTCTGGTCACATTTGACCGATTAAACTTGGGTTTCTCTGCCGGTCTTGCATGCCAACACTTCCTGAGGCGGGGGGCAGCATGCTGATGATTTCGGCTGCTGCCAGGCCTGCACTCCTGAAACAGAACAGCATCAATTAGCAGCCTCGATGAGCGATGGGGCAAACCTGAGAGCCGCACTGTCGCAGAGTTCAACAGGTTCACGCACACTTCTGGTGCAGGAAGTAAAACTTTCTTCAGTTTACTCTCGTCTGTATCACAAAAAAAAACTCTTGCTTGAATTCCAGATGCAGAAAGTAACTTTTATAATTGGTTTTGATACAGTGACAAATGTATTTTCCTGTTTTCTTCACCAATGTGTATGTAGGTTTTTAATTACATAACAAAGTCATATAACATATATGCAAGATTACACTTAAAGTCTGTGTAAAGTAAGAATAAATATGTGTTCTGAGTTTGACATACCACAGAAAAGTGTGTTGTTAACCACCCTGCCAAATTTGAATAGTTAAAAAAAATCGCCAAATATATGAAATTAGGCTTCAAAGTTGTGTAAAAATCAGCCTCTTTCTCTGCTCCCAAACGCTGAAGCCCCGCCCCCTACCAAGTGTCACCTGTCAATCAAAGTCACCACCTCTACCAGAAACATGGACGCTACGTCTGAGAGCTTTCTGCTGCTAACTCAGCTGCTAGCTCGGCGGCTAGTTCAGTCGGCTAACTACACTGTACGTCAGAGGTGTCAATGTTATTTTAATTCAAGGGCCACATACAGACCAATTTGATCTCATGTGGGCTGGATCGTTAAAAAGATGGAGGGAAAGAAGGAAGGAAGGAAGGACAGACAGACAGACAGACAGACAGACAGACAGACAGACAGACAGACAGAAGGAAGAAAGGGCGGAAGGACAGATGGAAGGAACGAAGAAAGGAAAAAAGGAAGGTAGGGAGGAAGGACAGATGGAAGGAAGACAGGAAGGAAGGAACGAAGAAAGGAAAAAAGGAAGGTAGGGAGGAAGGACAGATGGAAGGAAGACAGGAAGGAAGGAACGAAGAAAGGAAAAAAGGAAGGTAGGGAGGAAGGACAGATGGAAGGAAGACAGGAAGGAAGGAACGAAGAAAGGAACAAAGGAAAGTAGGAAGGAAGAACACAGGAAGGACTGTGGGCCAGATTGGACCCCTGAGCGGGCCGGTTCTGGCCCACTGGCCGCATGTTTGACACCCCTGCTGTAGGTGGATAAAATATTTAATATTTATTCCATCACTTCCTGTAAACATTTTGAAGGGATCTAATAGTCAGTATGAACAGGAGGAATCATTACTGACACATTAACACTCTTCATGTTACTTTGGAAAACTGACTAACAGACAAATGAGCGCCAACAAAAGCTAAAAATGATTACATGAAGGACGGAGATGTCACTGCACTCTTGTTACTGTTAGATATAAAGGATATAAAGGATTTCTGGGAGTTGTAGTGCAAAGACACTTCACCAATGAAAGCCACAAAAACTTCAACGCAATAAAACAAAGATGGATTATTTTAGCCACAACATCAAACAACAGAATCACTTCTACTCCAGGAAGCGCTCACTGACTCATGTTCATTCACAGATTACTTTAGCAGCTGAACTCCTCCTGAAGCATCTGTCGGCTGCTGGCTGCTTCTCACAGATAGTCAAGCAATGAAAACAGTTTCCTTAACGTTCAATCAAAATGACACTTTCTTGTGTGTGTGTAAGCCTCGGGACGGTGAACCTTTGTCAGCTCATAAAAGGTGACGTAAGCCTTCAATGAGGTGAGAATATATTGTAGATATTGTCCCGATAAACAAGTCAGAACTCTCCTGTGCATGTGCAATAAGAGAGAGAGAGGGAGAATAAAGGAGAGAAGCCTGAACAACTCAACCTTATTGTCCTGAATACATCTTTAGATTGGCCCTCTGCTGCTGCTCTTCACAGTCAAATCATTTACTCTACAATAAAAGGCCTCGGTCATCTAAAAATAAACACAGCTTCTTAAGAGAATCCCTCTGTCAATATATCCTAATAGGCTGTGTCATTTCCCTGACATGAGAGCTTAGACGTTGTTCTGTCTTTGTCTAAACAAAGCGATGACTTAAGCTTCTTAACATGTTTGGAGAGACATTATGGAAATGTATTAGATGACTCACTGTACACATTCTGGCTGAAGAGAACAATAATCGTCGTTCCTCCTGCAGTCCATCCTCTCTGCTAATCTTTCTCCTCCATCAGCCCTCATGCCGGAGCTGCTTCTGTATTCCCAGTTTGACTCCAGGGTCTCTCAAGTTAAGGTCAAAGGTCAGCTGACCTGTTTTTTTTTTCTCTCTCATGCATGCTAATGAGTCCCCACTCAATCTGTATCACTCTCTGTTTCTTTAGTCTCTAACTGTCTGGCTGCAGTGAAATGAAAAACTGGATTTCTGATGATTCAGGAGACATGATGATAAAGTGATCAGAATCTAAAGGCCTTAATTGTAATTCAGCAGAGATTAACTGTATGTAAGGCAGATGTTTATTTTAATTTACAGCAGGTAAAATAAGTATTGAGTTGTCTGTGCTTTCTGGTATCACAGGTAATCTGGGCCTGTAGACGTCCGGATGACAGATTCCAGTCCCGGACCTTCTAGCTTCATTGCTGATTTTCATTGTGCTTCTCTCCTCTCCTTCCTCTCTCTTTCCTCTCTGTCCTTCCTCTCTCTCCTCTCCTTCCTCTCCTTCCTCTCTCTCCTCTATCCTTCCTCTCTCTCCTCTCCTTCCTCTCTCTCCTCTATCCTTCATCTCTCTCCTTCCTCTCTCTCCTCTATCCTTCATCTCTCTCCTTCCTCTCTCTCCTCTATCCTTCATCTCTCTCCTTCCTCTCTCTCCTCTCCTTCCTCTCTCTCCTCTCCTTCCTCTCTCTCCTCTATCCTTCATCTCTCTCCTTCCTCTCTCTCTCATCTTCTTCCTCTCCTTCCTCTCTCTCCTCTTCCTCTCTCTCCTCTCCTTCCTCTCCCTCCCTCTCCTCTCCTTCCTCTCTCTCCTCCTCTTCCTCTCCTCTATCCTTCCTTTCTCTCCTCTGAACCCCAACCAGTGGAGGCAGATGTTCTCCCACTCTGAGTCTGGTTCTGAGGGTTCTTCCTGTTAAAAGGGAGTTTTTTCTCTCCACTGTGTCTCATGTGGGAATGTTGGGTCTCTTTAAAGTTAAAACCTGAAGAGTTGGTTTAGAACCTGTTCTATGTGTAAAGAGCCTTGAGATAACTCTGTTGTGATTTGGCGCTATACAAATAAAGATTGATTGATTGATTGAACACGTCCCCATTTTTCTCAGTCAATATATTTCTAAAGGTGCTATTGACATGAAATCTTCACCAGACGTCAGTAACAACCCATCCAATCCACACATGCACTGAAATCAAACCGTGGGTGTCCAAAAATTAATTTATGTGTAATAATGTGAAATGACACAGGGAGAAAGTATTGAACACATGAAGACAGGAAGGTGAAAAAAGGCATAGAAAGCCAAAACACCAGCTAAAATCTATCAGTAATAGAACAGAAAAGACAGCAATCCTGCCACTTGCAAATCAATATCAACTGGTTCATTCCCAACTGATGGCCAATAAAAGGGTGTCTCATTACCAAGGTGTCACACAAGAAACAACTCATGATGGGTAAAAGCAAAGAGCTCTCTCAAGACCTTTGCAACCTTATTGTTGGAGCCAAATAGAGCCACGCAACTCTCAATTGCTGAAGAAAAATTTGTTGAAGTTTTCTGCACAACATTTAGCCTGGGAGAATATAGTCTGGTTAGATGAGACCAAAATTGAACTCGTTGGATGCCCTATGTTCCCTCAGCCCTATGTTCCCTTAGTCCTATGTTCCCTTAGCCTCATATTCTCTCAGCCCTATGTTCCCTCAGCCATATGGTCCCTCAGCTCTATGTTCCCTCAGCTCTATGTTCCCTCAGCCCTATGGTCCCTCAGCTCTATGTTCCCTCAGCCCTATATTCCCTCAGCCCTATGTTCCCTCAGCTCTATGTTCCCTCAGCCATATGTTCCCTCAGCCATATGTTCCCTCAGCCATATGTTCCCTCAGCCTCATATTCTCTCAGCCCTATGTTCCCTTAGCCCTATGTTCCCTCAGCCCTATGTTCCCACAGCCCTATGTTCCCTCAGCCCTATGTTCCCTCAGCCTCATATTCTCTCAGCCCTATGTTCCCTTAGCCCTATGTTCCCTCAGACCTATGTTCCCTTAGCCCTATGTTCCCTCAGCTCTATGTTCCCTCAGCCATATGTTCCCTCAGTCCTATGTTCCCTCAGCCTCATATTCTCTCAGCCCTATGTTCCCTTAGCCCTATGTTCCCTTAGCCATATGTTCCCTCAGTCCTATGTTCCCTCAGCCTCATATTCTCTCAGCCCTATGTTCCCTCAGCTCTATGTTCCCTCAGCCCTATGTTCCCTCAGTCTCATATTCTCTCAGCCCTATGTTCCCTCAGCCCTATGTTCCCTCAGCCTCATATTCTCTCAGCCCTATGTTCCCTCAGCCTCATATTCCCTCAGCCCTATGTTCCCTCAGCCCTATGTTCCCTCAGTCTCATATTCTCTCAGCCCTATGTTCCCTCAGCCCTATGTTCCCTCAGCCTCATATTCTCTCAGCCCTATGTTCCCTCAGCCCTATGTTCCCTCAGCCTCATATTCTCTCAGCCCTATGTTCCCTCAGCCTCATATTCTCTCAGCCCTATGTTCCCTTAGCCCTATGTTCCCTCAACCTTATGTTCCCTCAGCACTCGTGCACATTGCCTGTTTAAAGGTTAAGTAGAGATGAGACAGTTAGATGTCGCTAATTTAGAATCGAACATTGTCGAACTTGTTAGCGACTCCACCGCTTCTCAAAACTACAACAATGACTAGAGTGTGATCTGTGGAGAGAAAGTCCATTCACACAGCGAGCACCTGGAAGTCAGACGGAGCGACCGGCCTTTGTCATGCTGACATTTAGCGCTATTCAAAAGTCAGCTCATGTAAGTTTTATTAACATTGTGAGATTGAGTCCACATGGGTGTTCTGTATCTACCTTTCACCTGCAACAAAGAGACAAATCATCTCCGCTGACTTCAAAGAGAGACATATTCAGACTCACTGAACGTCCTGCAACCGTCAGACTTCCTTCAAAAGCAAAAAGGACTGTGATGTAAGTTATCAGCGTTATTCAGCGTGATTCAGACGTCGCTGCTTTTTAGACTAGTTTCAAAGCTGGACAACAAAGACATCACGGGCTCGTTCAGGTCATTAGAAATAGAAAACACAGATTTTTAAATATGACACGAGTTTAAATAGATACACTTTGTTTTCAAGCACTGATTTGTGGACAGGAACACTGAACGCTTAGCTCTTCCTCTGGTTCTGGGCTGTAATATTCAAACACTCATCTTTTACATTTACTTTTACACACACTACCACTTCACCACCAAGTGTGAAGTGGGGGTGGGGGTGGGGGGTGAGGGGGGGTTAATGGGTAGCCTAAGTCTTTGTGACGCCCCGCGCCACTGTACCATAACAATAAAACCATCTCAATAAAACACCATATCAACTAGTTTGGCATGATCTTACATCCTTCCTTCCTTCCTTCCTTCCTTCCTTCCTAACACCATATCAACTAGTTTGGCATGATCTTACATCCTTCCTTCCTTCCTTCCTTCCTAACACCATATCAACTAGTTTGGCATGATCTTACATCCTTCCTTCCTTCCTTCCTTCCTACCTAACATCATATCAACTAGTTTGGCATGATCTTACATCCTTCCCTCCTTCCTTCCTTCCTACCTAACATCATATCAACTAGTTTGGCATGATCTTACATCCTTCCTTCCTTCCTTCCTTCCTACCTAACATCATATCAACTAGTTTGTCATGATCTTACATCCTTCCTTCCTTCCTTCCTACCTAACACCATATCACCTAGTTTGGCATGATCTTACATCCTTCCTTCCTTCCTTCCTTCCTTCCTACCTAACACCATATCAACTAGTTTGTCATGATCTTACATCCTTCCTTCCTTCCTTCCTACCTAACACCATATCACCTAGTTTGGCATGATCTTACATCCTTCCTTCCTTCCTTCCTTCCTACCTAACACCATATCAACTAGTTTGGCATGATCTTACATCCTTCCTTCCTTCCTTCCTTCCTTCCTACCTAACACCATATCACCTAGTTTGGCATGATCTTACATCCTTCCTTCCTTCCTTCCTTCCTATCTAACACCATATCAACTAGTTTGGCATGATCTTACATCCTTCCTTCCTTCCTTCCTTCCTACCTAACACCATATCACCTAGTTTGGCATGATCTTACATCCTTCCTTCCTTCCTTCCTTCCTACCTAACACCATATCACCTAGTTTGGCATGATCTTACATTATAACTTTTATATTAAATAAAGCTAATGGAAATTTAACTTGGCAAGATGAACAATATGTTAAACTAGATTTAAAAGCAGCATCAGGTTTGTTAAAATGTACATTTAGTATTTTTGTTGGTTTTATATCATTTAAATGACATTTGCACCATTTTTTACCAAAAGTCAGACTGAATGCTCCTGAAAATGTCAAATGGTGTAACCACAAAAGAATGATAGATATTAAATATGTGATCAGCTACAGTGTGTTTAAGTGGACTTATACTAATAATGACTTCATTTAAAACATGTAAATGTTTCCTGGTCTCCATGGTAACCAGATGAAATGTAATATTTAGAACAATAGTATTCCATTAGCTTTATTTAATATAAAAGTTATAATGTAAGATCATGCCACACTAGTTGATATGGTGTTAGGTAGGAAGGAAGGAAGGAAGGAAGGAAGGATGTAAGATCATGCCAAACTAGTTGATATGGTGTTAGGAAGGTAGGAAGGAAGGAAGGAAGGATGTAAGATCATGCCAAACTAGTTGATATGGTGTTAGGTAGGAAGGAAGGAAGGTAGGAAGGAAGGATGTAAGATCATGCCAAACTAGTTGATATGGTGTTAGGAAGGAAGGAAGGAAGGAAGGAAGGAAGGAAGGAAGGAAGGAAGGAAGGTGTTTTATTGACTATTTACTGTTTTTAAGCAACGTTCAATTATTTGGTACAAAGTTTTTATGGTTACACCACTTAGACATTTTTACCATAATCCTCTAATATATTCTCTCTAAATGGATTAAAAGCAGAAATTTGATGCTGGGTCCACAAAAAAAGAATGTGTGAAGTTATTCATACGTTTATTTTCACATTTTAACCCTTTAAATTTAAACTAGACCTCATGGAGACAGTAAAACATCACTGACCCTCTTAGTGTTAGATGGATGTTGTATGTTAGTGACCTACAGATGAACATGGCAGTGAATAGCAGCCGGCCTGTGTGATCTAACGTTGTGCATATTCTGTGTTTCTCATCCATTTGGGTTTGGTAGCTGGGAACCAGGACCTGAGGGCCGGGGGCCGAGCTAAGCAGGTACAGGGCTGACACGATGGGGGACAGGAGACAGGAACGGGAGCAGGGGAGACAAAAAACGGGCTAACAGGCTTCAGAGAGGAATGCATGTCTGCTCCAATCAGCACTCAAGCTGCTTTATATCTCAAGCCCAATTTCCACTGAGTCCGGCAGCGGCGCGTCACCGGAGCTGATCGGTAACACTATAATCAATGAGAGTGTTTCCACTGCCAACGTCTCAGCAGCGGCTCTCCGCGCCGCAGCGCTATCAATAGGTAGCATTTCTATTTTTGACGGAGCCGTTTCCAACTTGCAACAAACTCAACAGAGCAGATCGCACCGGACAGGAAGTCAGACACCGAATCGGCATAATAAAACTTCCATTTTTCAAAATAAAACAACCCGTGCAGCCTCCCGATCGTATTTCAGCAACAAACAGGAATAAAACAGACAGATAAAGACTCCATCTAGCTACGTAGCTACTGACACATGACATCAGCACAAACATCTAAGAACATTACCAAATCAACTAAAATTGAGCAAGTTAACAAAGCCGGGCCGTTTAGTTGAGCTGCTACTACAGTAATTACAGTAGACTAGCTACTACAGTAATTACTGTAGACTAGCTACTACAGTAATTACGGTAGACTAGCTACTACAGTAATTACAGTAGACTAGCTACTACAGTAATTACAGTAGACTAGCTACTACAGTAATTACAGTAGACTAGCTACTACAGTAATTACTGTAGACTAGCTACTACAGTAATTACTGTAGACTAGCTACTACAGTAATTACGGTAGACTAGCTACTACAGTAATTACGGTAGACCAGCTACTACAGTAATTACAGTAGACTAGCTACTACAGTAATTACGGTAGACTAGCTACTACAGTAATTACTGTAGACTAGCTACTACAGTAATTACGGTAGACTAGCTACTACAGTAATTACAGTAGACTAGCTACTACAGTAATTACAGTAGACTAGCTACTACAGTAATTACAGTAGACTAAAGGCACTCTTTCGGATTTGATTGGCTGCCATAATTACTGTATTAACAGTGCAACTTCATTTTAAAAGGCAGCTTTCTCTCCCAGAGCATGCTCCGGTCCGCTGCTGTAACGCTCCCGGTGTGAGTTGACGCCGGACAGAGGACGGAGCTAAACCGTAGCACAGCCGTTCCGCGCCGCTGACGGACCTGATGGAAATCCCCAGTCACACTGCACTCTGACTTTTTTATTCTCCTGTTTTCATGTCTTGCTCTATTTTAGCTTAATTTCATCTCCAATTTAAAGCTTTTAACTGTGTTTAAATGTCTTTTTATTTTGCCATGTGATGCATTTTATGTTTTATATAAAGCACTTTGAATTGTCTCATTGTTTAATTGTTCTATATGAATAAATCTGCCTTGCCTAAAGACAACAGGTGACAACAGGGTGACAACAGGGTGACAACAGGGTGACTGGATATGTGCCTGTAAAAACGTCTGGAAGCGCAGATGAACTGATGTATGGGTGATAATGGCAGAGCTGGGTATTTGTAGAGGGCTTGTTTACAGTGATGAGGTGCAGCTGGTGTGCCTCTGCTCTGACTCCAGCACACCTGCTTCCTCTCACATCATCACAGACACTAAGAGGCGGGGGAGTGAGTGGGGCGGGGGGGGGGGGGGCAACATACAACAGGTTGCAGAGACACAGATCGGGATGTGGAGGGAAGTGTCAGAGATGAGTTTTCATGCAGTTACAGATAATCAGCAACATTTCAGGTATTAGTAATGAAGTGGTAGTTTAAAAAAAAAGCAGAAACAGATGTCATTTAAATCTATTTACTGCACATGATCTACATTATAACATATGGGGCAGAGACAGATGGACTGGATTATATGATTTGGTGCCGTGTGACCGTACTGGTTCTCACACTGTCAGCAGTTGTGATATAAATGCTGCACAACCATGAAACAGGAAACCAATGTAAAGACTTTAAAATGTGTGTAATGTGTTCTCTCCTTCTGGTCCTGGTCCGCACTCAGCAGACAGCGCCGACCAGAAGCTGCAACTCTGGCTTCTGATTGGCTCCAATGACACCAACTAGTGACATCACACCTCGCTACGTCTGTCTTTATATACATGCTGTGCTTCAGACACTTTGTTCAGTATCACAGTAATCCAGTGATATTGCAAACAGGAACAGGAAGTCCTAAGGCTCCAGTAAGGCTGTTTCATGATGATACTCCAGTACAAAAACTGCAGAACTCATTTTCTGTATAAACGGGAGACGTGACGCCTTCCTGGTGGAACAGAGTCCTTAAAGTTGGACACAAAAGGTGTGACAGCCCTGCAGAGACACTACAATACAAAAACTAACAGGTAACTAATGTAAAGACTCATCTAACTCTAACTCTTCTGTGTCACTGCAATCAATCAATCTTTATTTATAAAGCGCTAAATCACAACAGAGTCATCTCAAGGCTCTTTCCACATAGAGCAGGTTCTAAACCGAACTCTTCAGGTTTAACTTTAAAGAGACCCAACATTCACACATGAGACACAGTGGAGAGAAAAAACAGGAAGAACCCTCAGAACCAGACTCAGAGTGGGAGAACATCTGCCTGGACCGGTTGGGGATGAGAGAGAGAGAGGAAGTAGAGGAGAGAGGAAGAGGAGTAGAGAGGAGAGAGAGGAAAGATAGAGGAGAGAGAGGAGAGAGGAAGAGGAGGAGAGAGGAAGGAGAGGAGAGAGGAAGGAGAGGAGAGAGGAAGAGGAGAGAAAGGAAGGAGAGGAGAGAGGAAGGAGAGAGGAAGGAGAGGAGAGAGGAAGAGGAGAGAAAGGAAGGAGAGGAGAGAGGAAGGAGAGGAGAGAAAGAGAGGAAGAGGAGGAGAAAGGAGAGGAGAGAAAGGAAGGAGAGGAGAGAGAGGAAGGAGAGGAGAGAGAGGAAGGAGAGGAGAGAGAGGAAGGAGAGGAGAGAGAGGAAGGAGAGGAGGGAGGAAGGAGGAGAGAGGAGAGAAAGGAAGGACAGAGGAGAGAGAGAGGAAGGAGAGGAGAGAGAGGAAGGAGAGGAGAGAGAGGAAGGAGAGGAGAGAGAGGAAGGAGGAGAGAGGAGAGAAAGGAAGGACAAAGGACAGAAGCACAATGAAAATCAACAATGAAGCTAGAAGATTACCTGTGAGACCAGAAAGCACAGACAACTCCGGGGAAGAAGTTTAGCTTATTGAATGCATTAATAACTCTAACTCTTGTGTGTCACTGACCCATGAATGAGTGAGTACACCTCGTGCTGAGGCAGCTTTGACCAACCTTGCATGTCACATACCGACACAGCGAGGTTGGACTGTTATGATTGTGTCGCCTCTGAGAAGCTTTAATGGGACAGATCGGTCCTGACGGCCAGAGAGGCTGCAGGACACAGAGAGCAGCTCCAGCCACTCCACACACACACACACACACACACACACACACACACACACACACACACACACACACACACACACACACACACACACACACACACACACACCAGGCTTCA
>NC_070588.1:2072429-2123028 GCF_027409825.1 Scomber japonicus | reverse complement strand
AAGGAAAGAAGGAAGGAAGGAAAGGACGGAAGAAGGAAGGAAAGGAGGAAGGAAGGGAAGCAAGGGAGGAAGAAGGAAGGAAAGGAAGGAGGGAGGAGGGAAGGAAAGGAGGGAGGAAGGGAAGGAGGAAGGAAGGGAAGCAAGGGAGGAAGAAGGAAGGAAAGGAAGGAGGGAAGAGGGAAGGAAGGTAGGAAGGTAGGAAGGAAAGGAGGGAATAAGGAAGGAAAGGAGGGAGGAAGGGAAGCAAGGGAGGAAGAAGGAAGGAAAGGAAGGAGGGAGGAAGGGAAGCAAGGGAGGAAGAAGGAAGGAAAGGAGGGAATAAGGAAGGAAAGGAGGGAGGAAGGAAGGAAGGAAGGACAGATGAAGGAAGGAAGAAAGGACAGAAGGAGGGAACATTTACCCTAACAGCTGAACTTAGATCTGAGGAAGGAAGGAAGGAAGGAAGGACGGACAAAGGAAGGAAGGAAGGAAGGAAGGAAGGAAGGACAGAGGAAGGACCCGGGAGGACAACAGGAAGGTTAAAGAGTCTGTATCTCCTGGTGCACGTTGTCTGTTTAAGGGTTAAAAGAGTATAGTTCGCAACGTATTGAAAAAAAGAACTGAACTAGTTCATTTTTTGGAGCTGTGAACTTAGTTCATAATTTGGAATTATGAACTATGAACTGAACTAGTTCATGTAGAACGTGAACTTTCCCAACACTGCTCATAATGTACTTTTCTAAATATTCACCAAAGAAAACTAATAAAGAAAAGCAGATTGAAATCATAAAACATAAACTATAAACATCAAATAAAGTGCTGTGAGACTTCTTGTCTTTGGGGCGTTAACATGAGGCCAAAATGAGTATTTTAATTAAACGTGACACCGTGTTAGTTACAACTGGGATGAAACACTGCTTCATAATAAATACAATAATTACAATAAACCTTATTTGTTATGACGGAGTATTAGGGCCAGACTGGGAGGCTTTTTTTTTGGGGGGGGGGGGGGGGGGTTATGAGAATAAAGTCATAACATTACGAAAATAAAGTCAAAATCCTTCCTTCCTTCCTTCCCTCCCTTCATCCTTCCATCTCTTTAATGATCCGGCTCTCATCATATTAAATCAGTCTGTATGTGGCCCTTGAACTAAACTGAGTTGGAGCCTCCTGTTATAAACTCCATCCAGGCTTTTAAACACATCTATCACTGCAACAGATCAACACACACTACTTACATGTTAGTGTAAAAAATATATGAAATTAGGCTTCAAAGTTGTGTATAACTCACCACCTCTATCTGAAACATGGACGCTAAGTCTGAAAGCCTTCTGCTGCTAACTCAGCTGCTAGCTCGGCGGCTAACTCGGCGGCTAACTCGGCGGCTAACTCGGCTGCTAGCTCAGCTAACTGTAGACTGTAGTAGGAGTAGTGTGCGCTGAATGTATTTCTACCTCTACAGCAGCAGGGGCGGGTTTATGCTAATCACTGCTTTTCAGACCCGCCCATTAAATCCTGAACACAGAAATGTTGAAACACAGTTTGTGAAGCCTAGCTCCACAATTCAAATCTAAATGGTTGAAATGCTTTTCACGCCTTTTGTAGAAATACATTTATGACCCATGTAGTCTGAATTCACTTTACACAGTCTTTAAAAACACGTCACAAACTCTTATTATTGAGTAATATTAATCAGCAGCTTAATAATCAAATAATTGTTTTAGTAACTTTTTTGAAGCTTCTCTGATGTCATACTTCTCAAGACGTAAAGATAATCATGTTGCTCAGACAAAAAAAAACCCAACAAGATATTTGCTGAGTATCTTTTTTTGTGTGTGTTTACTGACATTTGATAGATAAAATGATTGATTGAGAAAGTGATGTGTAACCTTAAATATAAGCGATGATTCTTCTGCCCGGTTGAACACATGCAGACAGACAGAGTGACTCAGAGGAGCCTGTAATGTGTAATAACGCCTCATGAATATTTTCCTTAAACGTCTCAGCTGCTCAGAGAGTCTGCGTCAGTACTGAGACTCTTCACACAGGTGAGGAGGACAGCGAGGGCGCCCTCATTACCCATTACCCATTCTGTCACCCCCCCCCCCCTCCCCCTCCTCCCCCCTCCCTCTCTCTTATCATTTATTTATCCACGTCAGCCCTCAATTACAGGCGGTGGTCCGGGGGTCGGTGCGCAGGCCCGGGTGACCTGAGGTTGGTCTGGCTAATGAACGACGAAGAGAAACCCCCCTCATGTTTATTTCCAGCTTTCACCTCAGAGTTGGCGGCCCCCAGGAGGAACGGAGAGAGGGAGAGAGGGACAAGACTGCTGAATTATAATCAGCACTTTGTAGTTTTAATGCACCCGTTTCCCTCCCGTCCCTCTGCATATGGATGGGGAGGGGGTGGGGGGGGGGGTATTTAGGGGGGCGTGAGTCAGGCTGCTGTCCCCCGCAGGCAGAAACAGGCAGACGGATTGGCTGTGAATCACGTCCGATGCCAACCACCCCCCCCCCTCCCCCCCCCTCGTGCCGTAATGACGCCTCGCTTTCTCATGGTGGCCCAATCCATTTACAGCAGCTCCGTCCTGGAAATGAAATGTCTCGCTCTGCATTGCAACTCTGTACTCGCTCATCATCAGTCAGCTCAACTGCAGATGATTAAAATGAGCGCTTCGGTTTTTTTATTTCAGGGGGGGGGTTTTTTTTGCTTCTTATTATTAATCTTTAGGGCAAAAACACATTTAACAGCAACAACCAGGAAGGAAAGAAAGTAAAAGTAAAAAGTTCAGATTTCACCCGAGAGCTGACTGAGCAGATAATCAGAGACCATTAGAGTTCATATTCTGATTAATGAAGCCGTCAGAGAGCAAACAGTGTGTTCTAGTTATTTATTAGGGCTGTCAAACGATTAATTTTTTTAATCGCGATTAATCGCAGAATTTCCATAGTTAATCACGATTAATGGCGTTTTGAATGTCATGTTTAAAATCCTGTTATTTTCCATTTGAAGGCAGTTTTAAGCCCATAATGTAATGCATTTCTTACCAGAGTGTCTTAACTGGGAATCAATCACGGCTCTGCTGCGACTCCCACACTCCAAAATGGTCCTTTGGTGGAGCTGAGGCTGGCTTGGCTGCACCTGGGTGTTTAGCGTGGAGGTGCTAACTCAAACTCCACGTACTCCGGTGGTAGTTAAACTCCGTTTGACACAGGTTGCATTTTACTTTTGACTTAATCAAACATGTATTAATGACTGATGTGAGTATGAGTCAGAATATGAGCAGTATGTGAGGGGATAAATGTTTAAATGGTCTGGCACAGAGCTCATACAGCCTCACACTACTACTGGAACACTTAGCTCATCAAACCAGCTGCTCCTACCTCGGTCCAGGTTCATATCGGGGGGGCAGAGCCTTCTCAGTGGACCAGCTTACCTCTCCAGGTTAGAGTTAGTCTGCTGAACTCTTTAACACACTGCTGAAAACCATCTTTTCTCCTCGGCTTTCAGTCCCAGCCAGGCCACTAACCTTTCTCTCTTTACTTTCTCTACTTTCTCAACCCTAACCCTTTTATTGTTTTATTTATTATTATGTGCATGATTATATTGTATTTTAATAACTGTACAGCACTTTGGTCAACTGAGGTTGTTTTTAAATGTGCTTTACAAATAAATCTTGACTTATAAGATAATAAAGAAATGTATGAATCAAGTCTGAGACGCTTACTGTTTCCTTGGTGGTGATGAGGAGGAGGAGGAGGAGGAGGAGGAGGAAGATGAGGAGGAGGAGGAAGATGATGATGATGATGATGATGATGATGATGATGATGATGAGGATGATGATGATGATGATGATGATAAATTATATTTATATATGGGCTATTTATGGGTTATATTTTGGCTATATACGGATTATATACGGGTTATATACGGGTTATATATGGCAGACATGAAAACGGGTCATGGGTGAAAAGGGTGAGAAGGATACGACCCCTCTAGGGAGGTTAGGGCTTGAAAGCATCAATCTGCATTTTGAGAGGAAATTCAAGCAGAACTACAACCCGACCCCGGATAAGCAGCAGAAGACGGACGGACGGACGGACGGAGGACAGTACAGTTTGATGAAAGGGCAAAGATTAAAAGAAATATGTTCAATGTAAATTGAACACCAACACAACAGACAACTAGTTTACTAGCACACAAGTGTGGATGTAGTAGTTGTTGGAAACTCCTGAACTACAGGATTCACACTGACTGATCAATTCAACACAAGACTCTCAGCACATGCAGTGTGTATGTGTGTGTGTGTGTGTGTGTGTGTGTGTGTGTGTGTGTGTATGTGTGTGTATTATCAAATCAGTCTACACTCAGATATGCAGAAACACTTCAAAGAATAGCAAACAACCTGTTTTTACAATCTCCACAATATCAAACATCCCAACAACAAATGTTTTCAGAGTCATAAAAAAACAACAATGCACATTAACAACACACACACACACACACACACACACACACACACACACACACACACACACACACACACACACACATATTAGAGTAGCTACCTTATCCAATGACCTTTCTCCAGGTCTCTGACAGGTTCAGACTCTGTTACCAGTAATGATAAAAGGACTTCAGGCTCATTTCTGATTCTCCCCTCACAGTTTGTCACCGGCACCGTGAGGAACATCCTCAAAGCCACATAAACATTAGAGAAGACTAACTGCAGGTCAAACTTCAACATGGTTTTCAGCATGTTTGAGAGTGACTTGTCTGTTTCAGTCAACATGAAGGATCGTTAAAACACGCTGTTCCTCCTCCGGGACGGACCGGAAGTTAGGAGCTAGCCACAAGTTCTTCTGGATGTTTTAAACACCAACCCTTAAACATATATATTCATGCCGTACATTGTTAGAAAGCTTAGATTCTCCTGATTCATTCAAGACCACTCACGAATTATATGGTTGCTCACAGCCGTCAGAGTATTAGCGGTTAGCTCGGCTAGCCACTCAGCTAAAGTAAAAACAGCTATAATGCTACATACCTTCAAAGTCTTCCCTTTATCCACAACGATCATCTTATGACTCAGGACTTCCGGTACAGCTCGCCAAGTATCCATTCTGCTGAAATATGAAATCCGTTTCCATAAAACCGGAATACTTTCCTCAATATGTCAACATGTATTTAGTCCAACACGTAACGTAATAACACAAATAACAAACCATATACGGTCCGTTACGTCATTTCCTGACTCCTGCGTGCATCTGTGGGACACGTGACTGTTTCATACGACACCACACACACCAGCCAATCAGTGCTTAGGATGAGGCAGCATATGTCTCCAAAGCCAATGAGGACATGTGACCGACTACAAAGTGGGTGACAATAGGTGCGTGTATTAATCGTCTATCTATGGTATTAATGAGTCTACTCACATAAAGAAAAACACCAAGTGACGGAGGCCACTTGACACCCCCCCCCCCCAAAAAAAAAAATTCTCATCGATCTGCATGATTCACGTAGTAGTTATATATGGGTTATATATGGGTTATATATGGGCTATATATGGGTTATATATGTGTTATATATGGGTTATATATGGGCTATATATGGGTTATATATGGGTTATAGATGGGCTATATATGGGTTATATATGGGCTATATATGGGCTATATATGGGTTATATATGGGCTATATATGGGTTATATATGGGCTATATATGGGCTATATATGGGCTATATATGGGTTATATATGGGCTATATATGGGCTATATATGGGTTATATATGGGCTATATACAGGTTATATACGGGTTATATATGGGCTATATACGGGCTATATACGGGTTATATATGGGCTATATATGGGTTATATATGGGCTATATATGGGCTATATATGGGTTATATATGGGCTATATATGGGTTATATATGGGCTATATACAGGTTATATATGGGTTATATACGGGCTATATATGGGTTATATATGGACTATATATGGGTTATATATGGGCTATATATGGGTTATATATGGGCTATATATGGGCTATATATGGGTTATATATGGGCTATATATGGGTTATATATGGGCTATATACAGGTTATATATGGGTTATATACGGGCTATATATGGGTTATATACGGGCTATATATGGACTATATATGGGTTATATATGGGTTATATATGGGTTATATATGGGCTATATATGGGTTATATACGGGCTATATATGGACTATATATGGGCTATATATGGGTTATATACGGGCTATATATGGACTATATATGGGTTATATATGGGTTATATATGGGCTATATATGGGTTATATACGGGCTATATATGGACTATATATGGGCTATATATGGGCTATATATGGGTTATATACGGGCTATATATGGACTATATATGGGCTATATATGGGCTATATATGGGTTATATACGGGCTATATATGGACTATATATGGGTTATATATGGGTTATATATGGGCTATATATGGGTTATATATGGGCTATATATGGGTTATATACGGGCTATATATGGACTATATATGGGTTATATATGGGCTAACATATATGGGCCACGTACCTAAATAATAAGTGTAAAACTTGTAAGTTGGAAAAGGTCTAACACAGAACTGGGTGATAATTAATACTTTATTCTTTTATAAACAGAATTGACTCAGGAGGGACAAACAATCACAGGAAGGTTCAACAGCAAATCAATTAGGATTATTTGTACTATGAGGCAAAAGAAAGGCCCAGCATTTATAACGAGATGCCACTTCATGTGAGCTCAGCATGTGTATCTGCAGTATGTTCTTCCCTGAGGCGTGTGTGTGTGTGTGTGTGTGTGTGTGTGTCCTCAGCATGCCTCCTGTCCTTCAGCGTAACCTCTTCATCCTCGCCGACCTCTGCAAAGTCATCCAGAGCGACAACGATGTGCGATGGACGACGAGTGTGTCGCCGAGGGCAACAAAGAGAGCCAGAGCGGAGGAGGAGGGGTGTGTGTGTGTGTGTGTGTGTGTGTGTGTGTGTGACAGGAGTGACAGTGGAGAAGAGTGAGAGATGATGTCTGAGAATTTGATTTGAGGAAAAGTTTTATTTAGTTTTGTTTACAGTCATTGAAGCTGAAGTGTTTTGATCATAAAGTGAAACAAAGCTGCGTGCTGTGTTTTATGAATATGTGAACATCATCATCATCATCATCATCATCATCATCGTTAGCATCACTGCTCTGTGCTTAGATCCACAGTGACGAGTGTGTGAGTGGAGATGTTGAAATAGCCTTTTTAACCACAGTCACCAGGGGGCGCTGTGGGGCGATAGATAGTGGGGGGGGGGGGGGGCATAAGGGCCCTAAAAGAATATCTGAACATAAGTAGATTTTTTATTATTAACATATCATTATTACTAGACATTAATAGAATATTTCATTTACATGTATGTGTATGTAGAATGCTGCATGTCTTACACAGTGTTATATTATCACAGCTCAGTGTCAGTACATGTTGTACAGTTAGTATCGGACTACAGGAGGTGTGGTTAGAGCGATGGTGCGTGTTTGGCTGCTAGACACACTGCACTCCTATGTCCTCGTTGTGGTTGCAGTTGTTCACACCGAGGCCGGCGTGCGGACATGAGAAGATGCTCGTCTCTGTTCCAGTGCAGCGCAGCTCGTCCAGCCAGATAGTGCCGGTCCCTGCAGAGACAAGAACAGCACGACGTCAAAACCCTTCAGTTTAAATGTCTGAGCTTCACTCTGCAGAATGACGTCTGTGCAGAGTCTGACTCTAGAAGACCAAATCTGATTTATATATGGGCTATATATGGGTTATATATGGGTTATATATGGGTTATATATGGGCTATATATGGGTTATATATGGGCTATATATGGGTTATATATGGGCTATATATGGGTTATATATGGGCTATATATGGGTTATATATGGGTTATATATGGGTTATATATGGGCTATATATGGGTTATATATGGGCTATATATGGGTTATATATGGGCTATATATGGGTTATATATGGGTTATATATGGGCTATATATGGGCTATATATGGGTTATATATGGGCTATATATGGGTTATATATGGGCTATATATGGGCTATATATGGGCTATATATGGGCTATATATGGGCTATATATGGGTTATATATGGGCTATATATGGGTTATATATGGGTTATATATGGACTATATATGGGTTGTATATGGGTTATATATGGACTATATATGGGCTATATATGGGTTATATATGGACTATATATGGGTTATATATGGGCTATATATGGGCTATATATGGACTATATATGGGCTATATATGGGTTATATATGGACTATATATGGGTTGTATATGGGTTATATATGGGCTATATATGGGCTATATATGGGTTATATATGGGCTATATATGGGTTATATATGGGCTATATATGGGCTATATATGGGCTATATATGGGCTATATATGGGTTATATATGGGCTATATATGGGTTATATATGGGCTATATATGGGTTATATATGGGCTATATATGGGCTATATATGGGCTATATATGGGCTATATATGGGTTATATATGGGTCATATATGGGCTAACATATATAACCCAGCTGTGTTAGCTCTTGTATCATGGATGCTTTTTTTTTAACACCATGATAAGAGCAAGTTCAGCAACATAATGAAAGACAGGAAATAGTGTGAGCATCAAAGTCTGCTTGATGAAAAATAACATTAAGTGATGATGATGATGATGATGCCTTCTTACCTCCCCCGGCAGGGTAGACGTTGGAGGCTCTCTGGTAGCCGAGCATCTTGCAGACCACCTTCCCATCCACAGAGTCGAAGGCGTCGTCACACACGGTTCCCCACGTTCCCTGACTCATCACCTCCACTCGGCCTCGGCTCGGACCCGGAACCAGACGAATTATCGCTGTGGACGAACAAAGCTGCAGCTGTTAGGAGGTGAAAGGACGGTTTGGTGGAGGACAGGGTTGGTTGTCACATTCATCGCAGCTCGGTCTCTAGAGGGCGCTGTTGTTTAAAAAGTGTTGCTACTGATAGTTTCAGAGTTTAGCTGAGGACATTTAGTGTTTTACATCCAACTCTTCAGTGTTTCTCTTCTCTTACTCAGTAAAATATTATAAAAAATGTATAATAGATGAATGAATGAAGAGAGAGCGATAGTTAGGGAGGTTTTTTTCTTAGCTACACCAAAACATGTGGTTTTTAACTTTGCTGGTAGAGAAAAATCCCAGTTGGGAAGCTTGTCACATTGTCTTCGGGGTTGGTTGTCACATGTTGGTATTTACATTTATAATGTGATATATCTAGTTCTTTCTTTCTTTTAAGAGAACAAAATGAGCAGGAACTTTGTCAGGAAGACAAACAAGGGTCAGACTCCTTCAGATGTGAAGCTCAGAGCAGTCAGAGAGGTGAAAATGAACAATAGAAACTAGGGCTGTCAGCGTTAATGCATTAATCACGATTAATGCATTCCATAACGTGTTTTTTTAATCTCATTTTAATGTAGCAAGCCTTTTTGTCCCTTCTACTCCCCCGTAGACGGCTCCTCTAGCTGTAGCGCTATGCTTTGAAGTGGCCTCCTGCAGTAAACCTACCGCGCTGATGGAAAGTAAGAGAGCTACTGGACTTTTGAACGGCTTGTTTAACTTTAAAACACTTCCAGACGCTTCAGTTGACAAGTCAAAAGTAAAATGCAACCTGTGTCAAACGGAGTTTAACTACCACCGGAGTACGTGGAGTTTGAGTTAGCACCTCCACGCTAAACACCCAGGTGCAGCCAAGCCAGCCTCAGCTCCACCAAAGGACCATTTTGGAGTGTGGGAGTCGCAGCAGAGCCGTGATTGATTCCCAGTTAAGACACTCTGGTAAGAAATGCTTTACATTATGGGCTTACAGTACAGGCCTTTATTCTTAACAGTCCTGATCAGACTTACGATCAATGCTTCCTTTTTGTCCTTTGGTTCCTTGTGGTCCGGGGGGGCCTGTGGAGAAAAACTGGTTCAATACATCTTATAACCAAACTCATTTTGATCACAGCTGGTTTAAACAGCTGTGCATGTTAATTACAACAAACTCACTTTTACATATGTGCATGTTTTATTCTTCACTGTTTTAGATTCAGCTGAGCTTGTTAAGCAGCTTCATTAACTCTTCTCTCTTTCTGCCTCCTTCCATGTTTTCTATAACGTCTTTCATAGTAAATATAATGATTATAAGAGTTAAAATGTGAAAATAAACGTATGAATAACTTCACACATTCTTTTTTTGTGGACCCAGCATCAAATTTCTGCTTTTAATCCATTTAGAGAGAATATATTAGAGGATTATGGTAAAAATGTCTAAGTGGTGTAACCATAAAAACTTTGTACCAAATAATTGAACGTTGCTTAAAAACAGTAAATAGTCAATAAAACACCTTCCTTCCTTCCTTCCTTCCTTCCTTCCTTCCTTCCTTCCTACCTACCTAACACCATATCAACTAGTTTGGCATGATCTTACATCCTTCCTTCCTTCCTTCCTTCCTTCCTTCCTACCTAACACCATATCAACTAGTTTGGCATGATCTTACATCCTTCCTTCCTTCCTTCCTTCCTTCCTACCTAACACCATATCAACTAGTTTGGCATGATCTTACATCCTTCCTTCCTTCCTTCCTTCCTTCCTTCCTACCTAACACCATATCAACTAGTGTGGCATGATCTTACATTATAACTTTTATATTAAATAAAGCTAATGGAATACTATTGTTCTAAATATTACATTTCATCTGGTTACCATGGAGACCAGGAAACATTTACATGTTTTAAATGAAGTCATTATTAGTATAAGTCCACTTAAACACACTGTAGCTGATCAAATATTTAATATCTATCATTCTTTTGTGGTTACACCATTTGACATTTTCAGGAGCATTCAGTCTGACTTTTGGTCAACGATACTAAATGTATATTTTAACAAACCTGATGCTGCTTTTAAAACTAGTTGGAAGAAACATATATGTTAACGTTTTAAAATAAAGAGTGAAAGAAAGCACAAACTCACCTCTAGAGCCAGTTGATCCTTTCGCACCTGATAAGAAAATAAAAAGACATTTTAGAAGTTTTAAAGCCACAGCACGATGAAAGACCTGCAGACCCAATCTAACATCCTGACTGACGGCTGTAACTGGGGATTTCCATCGGGTCCGTCAGCGGCGCGGAAAGGCTGTGCTACGGTTTAGCTCCGTCCTCTGCCCGGCGTCAACTCACACCGGGAGCGTTACAGCAGCGGACCGGAGCATGCTCTGGTAGAGAAAGCTGCCTTTTAAAATGAAGTTGCACTGTTAATACAGTAATTACGGCATCCCAATCAAATCCGAACGAGTGCCTTTAGTCTACCGTAATTACTGTAGTAGCTAGTCTACTGTAATTACTGTAGTAGCTAGTCTACAGTAATTACTGTAGTAGCTAGTCTACCGTAGTTACTGTAGTAGCTAGTCTACCGTAATTACTGTAGTAGCTAGTCTACCGTAGTTACTGTAGTAGCTAGTCTACCGTAATTACTGTAGTAGCTAGTCTACCGTAATTACTGTAGTAGCTAGTCTACCGTAATTACTGTAGTAGCTAGTCTACAGTAATTACTGTAGTAGCTAGTCTACAGTAATTACTGTAGTAGCTAGTCTACCGTAATTACTGTAGTAGCAGCCCAACTAAATGGCCCGGTTTTGTTAACTTGCTCAGTTTTGGTTGATTTGGTAATTTCCTTAGATGTTTGTGCTGATGTCATCTGTCAGTAGCTACGTAGCTAGATGGAGTCTTTATCTGGTTTATTCCTGTTTGTTGCTGAAATACGATCGGGAGGCTGCACGGGTTGTTTTATTTTGAAAGACGGAAGTTTTATTATGCCGATTCAGTGTCTGACTTCCTGTCTGGTGCAATCTGCTCTGTTGAGCTTGTCGCAAGTTGGAAACGGCTCCGTCAAAAATAGAAATGCTACCTATTGATAGCACTGCGACGCGGGAGCCGCTGCTGAGACGTTGCTGACACGCTGCTGAAACGTTCCCGGTGGAGATACTCTCATTGATTATAGTGTTACCGATCAGCTCCGGTGACCGCGGCGCAGCTGTAACGCGCCGCTGACGGACTCAGTGGAAATTGGGTTTAAGTCTGATGACTGAAGATGATAAGTATTGTTTATTTCATACAGTCATTATTGTTTCATGCCTGCTTATTATTTAAGACTGAGCTGTGAAGTACGATCACTGCTTTCACATCTGGAGGGAAACCCGTTAAAGTTTGATCCACTCAGACTAAACACAGCTCTGAAAGGTTCGCTGTGGTCGAGCTTCTCGGCTCATTTGTGTTTCCATGTGTCCAACAGCTGACCTGGAAGTCCTGGTGCACCTGCAGCTCCACTGCTGCCTTTGTCTCCTTTCAGCCCCGAACGCCCAACACCTGAAGGTACACAACAACAACAACACACAATCAGCATCTCACACATCTACACACAGAGGAACACACATCTACACATAGAGGAACACACACACTAACACACAGAGGAACACACTAACACACACTAACACACAGAGGAACACACATCTACACATAGAGGAACACACACACTAACACACAGAGGAACACACTAACACACACTAACACACAGAGGAACACACATCTACACACAGAGGAACACACACTAACACATGTACACACAGAGGAACACACACTAACACACAGAGGAACACACTAACACACAGAGGAACACACACTAACACACACTAACACACTAACACACAGAGGAACACACTAACACACAGAGGAACACACACTAACACACAGAGGAACACACTAACACACAGAGGAACACACACTAACACACACTAACACACAGAGGAACACACACTAACACACAGAGGAACACACATCTAACACACAGAGGAACACACACTAACACACTAACACAGAGAGGAACACACACACTAACACACTAACACACATATACACACACACACACACAGGAACACACATCTACACACAGAGGAACACACATCTACACACAGAGGAACACACACTAACACACAGAGGAACACACACTAACACACACAGGAACACACACATATACACACACAGGAACACACATCTACACACAGAGGAACACACATCTACACACAGAGGAACACACACACACACACGTTGGCTACCTGGTAAACCGGCGACTCCTCGTTCACCTTTAGCTCCGGACAAGCCTGAAATAAATCAAGCTGCTGATGAATCAATGCTCAAAATCACCAAATATGTTTTATTAATAAATGCAGATTTTTGGGTTATTAATTCATTTGACAAGTTTAACACAATAATAATAATAAATAATAAATAATAATAATAATAAACATACCTGGTATTCCAGCAGATCCTTTCTCTCCTTTTGCTCCTGGTCCTTGATTCCCCGGATCTCCTTTAAGCCCAGGAGGCCCTCTGAGTCCTGCACACACACACACACACACGCACGCACGCACGCACACACACACATATATAAACTCAATATATTGGAGAATAAACGTGATATTTACAGATTGTGTGTGTCAGCGATATCGTCTGTTATGACTTGAAGTTAAATGAGGAAGTGAAACTGAACTATTTCATAACTTCAATCTGCTGATGAACGTTTCCATCCAGGGATTAAACACAAATCTCATCATGTTCCCGTTTCACTGAAGTTATAACATGATGTGAAACCACCGGAGGTCACCATGACTTTACTATGAGTCAGCATGTGACTTACACACACACACATGTATACATACATAAACACACACACACACACACACACACACACACACACGTATACATACATACATACATATATACATAAAAACACATTCATACACACACACCAGCTCATATCACTTTTGGGGACGTTACATAGACTTACATTCATTTTCTGGAGACTTACTCTAAGCTTAACTTTTGCCCCCAATTAACTTGTGACAGAGCACACACACACACACACACACACACACACACACACACACACACACACACACACACACACACACACACACACACACACACACACACACACACACACACACACACACACACACGAGGCTCACCTGGTGTTCCAGTAGGTCCGGTTGGGCCTGAAACACAGAAACAGTTTGAGGTCAACAGATTGAAGCAGTAACTGTTTGACTTCCTGTGGAGCTTTGTGACACTTCGTATGACCTCGCTGGTTGGTATCGTGTACCATGTGACTCCATACTCTGTCCACTGAGCTACAGACAGAGCTGCTCACCAGTCTACAGCTAACACACTCTGAACCTGCTCCAGTCTGTAGCTAACACACTCTGAACCTGCTCCAGTCTGTAGCTAACACTCTGAACCTGCTCCAGTCTGTAGCTAACACACTCTGAACCTGCTCCAGTCTGCAGCTAACACACTCTGAACCTGCTCCAGTCTGTAGCTAACACACTCTGAACCTGCTCCAGTCTGTAGCTAACACTCTGAACCTGCTCCAGTCTGTAGCTAACACACTGAACCTGCTCCAGTCTGTAGCTAACACTCTGAACCTGTTCCAGTCTGTAGCTAACACTCTGAACCTGCTCCAGTCTGTAGCTAACACTCTGAACCTGCTCCAGTCTGTAGCTAACACACTCTGAACCTGCTCCAGTCTGTAGCTAACACACTCTGAACCTGCTCCAGTCTACAGCTAACACACTCTGAACCTGCTCCAGTCTGTAGCTAACAGTCTGAACCTGCTCCAGTCTGCAGCTAACAGTCTGAACCTGCTCCAGTCTGTAGCTAACACTCTGAACCTGCTCCAGTCTGTAGCTAACACTCTGAACCTGCTCCAGTCTGTAGCTAACACACTCTGAACCTGTTCCAGTCTGTAGCTAACACACTCTGAACCTGCTCCAGTCTGTAGCTAACAGTCTGAACCTGCTCCAGTCAGCAGCTAACACACTCTGAACCTGCTCCAGTCTGCAGCTAACACTCTGAACCTGCTCCAGTCTGTAGCTAACACACTCTGAACCTGCTCCAGTCTGTAGCTAACACACACTGAACCTGCTCCAGTCTGTAGCTAACACTCTGCAGACTGGAGGAACGTTGTACAGTATGTCCTGTACAGCTTTAAGAATAACAAGAAAACACAATGCATCAGTTTCACCTTGATTTCCCGACGGTCCAGGTTGTCCGTTGAGTCCCATGTCACCTTTTGGTCCTTGAGGTCCAACGACACCCATGTCACCTAGAGAGAAGCATGCAGGTATGTAAGCTACTGACAGACCTGCTGAATGTGTTAGTGTTGGAGTATGACTGTGTATTATGAATATTAAGGTTTAGTATGTTATTAGAGGCATGTAACAAATATATATCAGGGTGAATGACGTTTTTATTGTCTCCATGAGGTTCAGTTTAAATCTAAAAGGGTTAAAATGTGAAAATAAACGTATGAATAACTTCACACATTCTTTTTTTGTGGACCCAGCATCAAATTTCTGCTTTTAATCCATTTAGAGAGAATATATTAGAGGATTATGGTAAAAATGTCTAAGTGGTGTAACCATAAAAACTTTGTACCAAATAATTGAACGTTGCTTAAAAACAGTAAATAGTCAATAAAACACCATAGCAACTAGTTTGGCATGATCTTACATCCTTCCTTCCTTCCTTCCTTCCTTTCTTCCTCCCTACCTTCCTACCTTCCTTCCTACCTTCCTAACACCATATCAACTAGTTTGGCATGATCTTACATCCTTCCTTCCTTCCTTCCTAACACCATATCAACTAGTGTGGCATGATCTTACATTATAACTTTTATATTAAATAAAGCTAATGGAATACTATTGTTCTAAATATTACATTTCATCTGGTTACCATGGAGACCAGGAAACATTTACATGTTTTAAATGAAGTCATTATTAGTATAAGTCCACTTAAACACACTGTAGCTGATCACATATTTAATATCTATCATTCTTTTGTGGTTACACCATTTGACATTTTCAGGAGCATTCAGTCTGACTTTTGGTAAAAAAAGGTGCAAATGTCATTTAAATGATATAAAACCAACAAAAATACTAAATGTACATTTTAACAAACCTGATGCTGCTTTTATAACTGGTTTAACTGATTTATGAACAGAGCGGGTTAGGGTTTACTCTGCAGTGAAGTGAGCTCAGATTTCAGTCTTAATCCAGGAATCATGTGGAGTAAAAACCTCAAAATGTGCAGCAGCTGGTGTTTTTTTTGTTTTTCCAGGGTTTGACCGACAGTAAAACATCTTCATCGTCCAGCTCTGATAGAAACCTCACGCAGCAGAATGTCAGCACGTTGACTACATGCTGAAATAAAGGCTGCAGCTCATCTGTCAGCTGCGTCTGACAGATGATGACGGCTCATCAAGGCCGAGATCATCAGCAGACCTGCAGCTGAAAGTTAATGCTGCACACACACACACACACACACACACACACACACATACACACACACACACATATACACACACATACACATACACACTCACACACATATACACTCATACACTCATACACACACATACACACACATACACTCACACACACACACACATACACTCACACACACACATACACACTCACACACATATACACTCATACACACACACACACACACTCACTCACACATACACTCACACACACACTCACACACACACACTCACACACTCACTCACTCACATACGCATACACACTCACACACACACACATACTCTCTCACACACACACTCACACTCATATTTAATGTTGTTGTCTTTTTAATCTATTTGAAACTGTATTTTTTCTCTACTCTAGTTTTAATAAACTTTTTCTCTTATTTTTTACATGTGTATGCGTCTCACATGACTTGGTCTCTATTATAATGTTGTTTTTATTCTTTTTCTTTAAGTTGCACTTGTTCTGTTTTATTATCAGTTAATCAATCAGCTGTGAAACACTTTGAATGAAAGGTGCTGTATCAATAAAGTTTGACTATTGATTGATTGATTGATTGGTTGACTCACCTTTAAGGCCTCTCTCTCCAGGATTCCCATTATCTCCACGCAGCCCTGGAGGTCCTGCAGGTCCTGGAAGTCCTGATGAAACAATAAACTGTGTCTTTAACATAAACTCTATAAAAGAAATGGACGTAACATCCGTGACGTCACGCATTGGTTTGTGGACTGCTGCTTCGAAGCCAATAGTATCGAATCTAGGCAGCGCCATCTTGAAAATTTCAGGTGCATGCTGGGAAAAAATGAACATGAGGCGGGACCAACGACGGAGCGGGGAGGCTGCGATTGGTTGCGAGGGCTGGATCTGGAGGACATTGTTCAATCAACCTGTCAATCAGGACGTAGCCACGCCCTAATGCATACCCTGCTTTATCGTCACATATAAAATCAGGGAGGCCAAAATGTCCCAAATGAACATCATACTGCATTGAAGAAGGCTTTAAACTAGCGATTGAGACCATAAACACATTTTGAAAACGTTTACTGAGGTTAGAAATCAAGTGAGAAGTTGGTGAATTCTCCATTGACTTGTATAGAGACGGTCGCCCCCTGGTGGCCTTTTGATAGAATGCAGCTCTAAGTTACTTCCTGGTTGGCTTCATTTCAGAGGACCGGAGCTCCCCGCCTGGTCTTTAACTTGACATGTTACTGAGACTCAAACCTTCATTTAACCCTCACAGGCTGTAAAAACACAGACAAACATTTATTCTATCCAGATGTGCCGTAATGTGACCCACAGTGTTCAAAATGCAAATACAATTCAGCATTTTTTTAACTTTTTGTGCAGTTGATACACATTTTTACATATGGAAATGTACTAATTTGACTTGTGCTTCTTTAAAAAATTCAAATATCAGCATTCAAACATGCTGTAGTCTTCATATTTAATAAAATGTTCTACTGGATCATAAAATAGTGATTTCTTTCCCATAAAAGTGATCAAATAGAAGAACTGATGGGGTGTAGAGAATGTAAAGCAGGGGTGTCAAACATGCGGCCCGTGGGCCAGATCCGGCCCGCCAAGGGGTCCAACCCAGCCCACTGTCTTTATTCCTCCCTCCCTTCCTTCCTTTCTGTCTTATTTTTCTTCCTTCCTTCTTTCCTGTCTTCTTTCCCTTCCTACCTTCTTTCCTTCCATCTGTCCTTTCTTCCTTCCTTCACTCCTTCCTTCTGTCCTTCCTTCGTTCCTTCCATCTGTCCTTCTTTCTCTTCCTTCCTTCTTTCCTTCCACCTGTCCTTCCTTCCTTCCTTCCTTCCATCTGTCCTTCCTTCCTTCCACCTGTCCTTCCTTCCTTCCTTCCTTCTTTCTTTTTAATGATCCGGCCCACATGAGATTAAATTGGGCTGTATGTGGCCCTTGATTGAAAATGAGTTTGACACCTCTGACGTAAAGGGTTAAACCACATTTAAAACGTGAGGCCTGAGTACAGGTTATCATCATCATCATCATCACCACCACCACCACCACCACCACCATCACCATCATCATCATCATCATCATCATCACTGAGCATTCAGAAGAACACAGCAGCAGAAACCAGTTTGTCCCAGATGAACTGATGAAGCTGTCATAGTTCTGAGGTCTGAGCTTCACTAACAAGCTAAGATAACTCTGGGAATGTAGACTTTATGAATGAGGCATGTCTAAAGGTTTCCATCTGACTGCTAATAATCAAACATCAGGAACGTTCACCTCGTCTGACAGAGTTTGTGACGTTAATCTGAAATGGTCGACTACAACAAAGGTAAAGACATGAAGCTATGAGACGTAGAGGAGTCCCAGACACAGCTGTAGTGTCTCACCTGGTTTGAGGCTGATGTCCGACAGTTTGTCTCCCAGACTTTTGGTGCTTGTGTTGAGCAGGTTCAGTTCAGCCTTCATCCTGTCCAGCTGTCCGTCCGCTCCACACAGACTGTTCACCTGTTGGCAAAAAAGGTTACACAGTGAGACACAACATATCTATTATAGTTTCTGGTCTTTATATATGTGTCAGTGATAAATAAATGTTGGTTTTAAAAGCAGCATCAGGTTTGTTAAAATGTACATTTAGTATTTTTGTTGGTTTTATATCATTTAAATGACATTTGCACCATTTTTTACCAAAAGTCAGACTGAATGCTCCTGAAAATGTCAAATGGTGTAACCACAAAACAATGATAGATATTAAATATGTGATCATCTACAGTGTGTTTAAGTGGACTTATACTAATAATGACTTCATTTAAAACATGTAAATGTTTCCTGGTCTCCATGGTAACCAGATGAAATGTAATATTTAGAACAATAGTATTCCATTAGCTTTATTTAATATAAAAGTTATAATGTAAGATCATGCCAAACTAGTTGATATGGTGTTAGGTAGGAAGGAAGGAAGGAAGGAAGGAAGGAAGGAAGGTGTTTTATTGACTATTTACTGTTTTTAAGCAACGTTCAATTATTTGGTACAAAGTTTTTATGGTTACACCACTTAGACATTTTTACCATAATCCTCTAATATATTCTCTCTAAATGGATTAAAAGCAGAAATTTGATGCTGGGTCCACAAAAAAAGAATGTGTGAAGTTATTCATACGTTTATTTTCACATTTTAACCCTTTAAATTTAAACTAAACCTCATGGAGACAATAAAAACCTCATTGATAATCATTAAATTCAGAGTGCAGTTTACTGTAAAATATCAAAGCCTGCATTAAATATCTTGAGCAATCATTGTAAAACATGTTTAGACATAAGTAGCAGCAGGACCTGGGTCTGCAGGCTCCACAGGTTTCCCCTCAGCATCTTGGTTTCTTTGGTGTTGTTGAGGACGAGGCTCTGCAGGGCGCCTTCACTCGGCTCCTCAGGAATGTGATTGGACACCTGCTTATCTGACCTGGGGCTGGACGCCGAGTCCATTGTGAAAACTGTAAGAAATAACAAATAAGTTTCATGTCATTTACAGCAAATAGTGACAGTTTGATGACCGCTGCACATACTGGAATAGAAATCATCTTTATTACATTTAAGAATAAGTACCGGTCAGAAGTTTTAGAACAGCCCCATTTTTCTAGTTTTTACTTTTTTCCTAAAAAGGTAGGTGTGTCATAGCTTGGACTTATGTGTTGGGTCATTATCTTGCTGAAGGATGAAGCGCTGACCAGCTACGTGCATACCAGAGGGTTCTGCATGGCATCGCTGCAGAACATCACGCTTCCTCCTCCATGTTTAACAGTTATGGAGCTTTTCCACTACACAGTTCCAGCACTACTACATACATACTATAAAGGTATGAGCTGTTTCTAGTCTGGTCAAAGACAGGAAGTGCTGGTCTGGTCAAAGACAGGAAGTGCTGGTCAAAGACAGGAAGTGCTGGTCTGGTCAAAGACAGGAAGTGCTGGTCTGGTCAAAGACAGGAAGTGCTGGTCAAAGACAGGAAGTGCTGGTCTGGTCAAAGACAGGAAGTGCTGGTCAAAGACAGGAAGTGCTGGTCTGGTCAAAGACAGGAAGTGCTGGTCAAAGACAGGAAGTGCTGGTCTGGTCAAAGACAGGAAGTGCTGGTCAGAAATCCGTCAGGTGGAGCAGCTGCAGCGTAGAGTTTCACAACACCTCACACTGTCATTACAGATTCAGGTTAAATGAACATGTCTGTCTTTTAGAGCTGTAATCGCAATACCGCCATACCGTGAAACCATGATATTATTACTTATGGTTATCATACCGCCAGAATCTCATACCGGCCCATGTCTAGAAGCGCCTACTGGTTAAGATTCATCCCTTATATATAATAATAATAATAATAATAATAATAATAATAATACATCCGCAACATCCACAGCTTTCCTTGCAAATCCTGCTATCTCTCCATTATCCCCATAATAAAAGATAATAATACCGTTCCTAAGGCATGAGCCGTTTTTAGTCTGGTTAAAGACAGGAAGTGGAAAGGTCAGAAATCCGTCAGGTGGTGCAGCTGCAGCGTAGAGTATCACCTAACCCTCACACTGTCATTACAGATTCAGGTTAAATGAACATGTCTGTCTTTATTTTTCTTCCTTTTAGGAACATTTTAGAGCTGGAATCATAATACCACCATACCATGAAACTATGATATTTTTACTTATGGTTATCATACCACCAGAATCTCATACCGGCCCATGCCTAGTTCTAACCCTTTTGCTTGGTAGTGTATGTGATAGTAAATAAGACCATGCTGTACCTTTATAAATGAGGAAGGCGTTAAGAGGCGTCTGCAAGATGAGGTAAACAACAATAATGCTGAAGCACCACTGTCGTCTGGGCCTCGCCGGCTTCAGAGCTGAAACACAAGCAGAACAAAAAAAAAACTCTATTTAAAACTCGAGCAGGAAACCTCTCAGCATCATCGCCTGAGTTCATCCAGCTGATACATACACGTTTATAACTCTGGAAAGCTGCAAGCATGAAACATTTGGACAAGCAGCAGAAAAAACGTCAGCTGTCAATCACAGTGAAGAAGAAGAAGCAACCTGGGGGGGGGGAAGAAATGGAGACGTTTGTTTTTATTAGCAGAAAGTGAAGAAAGTGACGCTGGATCAAACTGTGTAATATGTAAAATCATCCCGTCATTTTATCTCAGACTAAAGTAAATAAAGTAAATAAAGTACTTCCATCTCGGCTCAGTAATTAATAAATGTTGGTTTTAAAAGCAGCATCAGGTTTGTTAAAATGTACATTTAGTATTTTTGTTGGTTTTATATCATTTAAATGACATTTGCACCATTTTTTACCAAAAGTCAGACTGAATGCTTCTGAAAATGTCAAATGGTGTAACCACAAAAGAATGATAGATATTAAATATGTGATCAGCTACAGTGTGTTTAAGTGGACTTATACTAATAATGACTTCATTTAACTTCATTTAGTGGGACAAAATGTTGAGTAATATATTCAGAAAGCTGTGAAAACGTGTTCTGCTGTTTGAAATCATGACAGCTGGATGTGTGACTGCAGTTTGGTGTGTTTTCTATCTCATGTATCAGTCATCTCTTCTTCCTCTCGGCCTCGCTGTGCCTCCTGTCTAACAATAAAGACGACGCTTTGCCTCCACCTGCTGGTCACTGCTGAAACTGCATCCACTGTCAGGTTTAACAGAGCCTCATCATCTATTTTATTATAATCTTCTATATAAAATAACATGAATGGCTTTGGTAATGCTTTATTTTGCAGCTCTTTTAGTTTTATCATTTAAAAAAAGGTATTTAATGGTTAAATTATTTAACTGACTGACTAAACTAAAATGTTTCAGTGTGTTATTTTGTGTTAAACTGCATGTTTAACCATATTAGACTGTTTTCTTAAAATCTCCATAATGAGCACATTCCCTGTTTACTGTCAAATGGCATAACCTCTTAAAAGACTAAACAGTTACACATCAGCTACTGTTGGGAAATAAGTGAAAACCCTCCTAACATGCTGATATATCGTTCAAAACACTGAAAACTACCTATTTTCAGATTTTTTTTTACAAATTAAAAATGAACCCAAATATAATAAATCAACCAAACCAACTTTTTCTGTTTTTTGTTCTTTCTTTCCTGATATAATTTGTACTGAATTGCAAAAACTTCTCTGTAAAATGTTGAAAAAGTGAAGCGTTAAATGTTCAATTTACTTTTGCACATTAAATACATTTCTAGATCATTTGTATAAAATGAACCCAGCCAGCACGCCCATGTGGGCCCCATGTTTAATTAAGTTTGGGCTGCAAATATGGATCCCAAGTGGGTTTGTCTGCAGTTTCCATGGTGACCCCAAAATGGCTTCAAGTGGGTTCTGGCTAGGTGAGACCAATGTATGTTTGCCCAAATGGGGTCTAAGTGGGATCAGAATGGACCTTAAATTGGGCCCACATGTGCTTCACTAAGGGCCCCATGTTAGTGAATCCACAAAATGTTCCCAGTTCAAGTCCACTCAGCACCCACATAGCCCACATTTAACCATTCTGGGGCCCACATGGACAAGCTGTTACCCACAAACTCTTACTCATCTAGTTTAAGATGAAATGAGTTTCTTGTTTGCAGAGAGTTTCCATGCACTGTTATTATGCTGGTGTTTGAACATCTCTTAAAGTTCTAGTAAATCATTTTTGTGCCCAGTTTTCCCTCCACAGCAGTTGCTCTACTTGCTCTGAAAAGTGTCTTCCTGTTTGGTACTCACAGTCTGGGTGGACGTTGTAGAGATCACTGTTGCTGAGCGACATGCCGAACAGCGGGTTGGTCTGAGTGTACGACACTCGATCGTTGGCCGCGTCCACTGATGTTGCCATGTTCCCCCGGACTCACCTTCACTTCCTGCCTCAGAAGCTCTTATACCATCGACGCGTGACGTTGGGAAAACATCAACCTCCCCAGATTGCAACAGAACCCCCCCCACCCCCCCACCACCACCACCACCACCAAATAACTTCTGCGAACCCGTGCTGACGTAGAGGAAGGAACTGCTTCTGATTTATCGCTGAGGTGGCTAGATTTAGCTGCAAAATGAGGAAGTTTTGTGAAACTGTACCCTGTATTCAATCAGGGAAGAAACGTTAACAGAAATATTATAAATAAAGTTTATTGCTTTCTATAAAAGTCAAGCTTTCTTTTTCTGTCTAGGGAACTGCTTAAAAACACAAACTATCACAGTAAAAACACACATGGAAACAGTCCAGCCTGAGATAAAATAAGTAATAATAACCAAAGAAATGAATGAAGAAAGCATTTCAAAGGCGTGCACTGCAGAATAATGCTGACATTAGTTACTAGTTGTTCTGTCGGAGGAGGAACCGCGGTGAGTCAACAGTGAGTCTGCAGTGGTTAGTCACTATTTATAGTTTAAACATTTCTAATAAACGGATGAATGACTTGCACATATTCTTTTTTGTGGACCCAGCATCAAATTTCTGCTTTTAATCCATTTAGAGAGAATATATTAGAGGATTATGGTAAAAATGTCTAAGTGGTGTAACCATAAAAACTTTGTACCAAATAATTGAACGTTGCTTAAAAACAGTAAATAAAAGATCATCTTCAAGTTGAGTTAACTTTCATTTCCAAGTTAAAGCAACTTAAATCACATGAGAAACTGAAACTGAAATATGGGAATATTTGGTTAAAGAGATTTCCAGACTTTAACACTTTAACATTTTAACTTAAAACATAAATATTTAAATTTGTGTCTGATGCAAGGAAACTATTTAAATATTCTGTCAGTGAACATTTTGCTGATGAATTTAAATGTATAATATAAATCTTGTTGTTCAAACTGCTTTAAACAGTAACGTTCATTTTAACGACATTGAGATAATTACAAAGACAGAAAACAGCAAAAAAATAAAAATAAATAAATACATGGATGAAATAAAATACAATTAAGTAGTTGTTGCGATGTTTAAGATCAAAAATGTCCAAAAGGTGTAACTATGTTAATCCATTTAGAGAGAATATATTAGAGGATTATGGTAAAAATGTCTAAGTGGTGTAACCATAAAAACTTTGTACCAAATAATTCAACGTTGCTTAAAAACAGTAAATAGTCAATAAAACACCTTCCTTCCTTCCTTCCTTCCTTCCTTCCTTCCTTCCTACCTTCCTTCCTTCCTACCTAACAGCATATCAACTAGTTTGGCATGATCTTACATCCTTCCTTCCTTCCTTCCTACCTAACACCATATCAACTAGTGTGGCATGATCTTACATTATAACTTTTATATTAAATAAAGCTAATGGAATACTATTGTTCTAAAGTCTTTACACTGGCTCCCAGTCAGTTCTAAAGTCTTTACACTGGCTCCCAGTCAGTTCTAAAGTCTTTACACTGGCTCCCAGTCAGTTCTAAAGTCTTTACACTGGCTCCCAGTCAGTTCTAAAGTCTTTACACTGGCTCCCAGTCAGTTCTAAAGTCTTTACACTGGCTCCCAGTCAGCTCTAAAGTCTTTACACTGGCTCCCAGTCAGTTCTAAAGTCTTTACACTGGCTCCCAGTCAGTTCTAAAGTCTTTACACTGGCTCCCAGTCAGTTCTAAAGTCTTTACACTGGCTCCCAGTCAGATATAGAATAGATTTTAAAGTTCTGCTACTGGTCTACAAATCACTGAATGGTTTAGGTCCAGAATACATGAATGACATGTTAGTAGAATATAAACCCAGTAGAGCTCTGAGATCTACTGACTCAGGTCAGATAGTTGAGCCCAGAGCTCTGAGATCTACTGACTCAGGTCAGATAGTTGAGCCCAGAGTTCAAACTAAACATGGTGAAGCAGCTTTTACACAACTGGAACAAACTACCAGCAGAACTGAAATCATTTTTAAATCCAGGTTAAAAACATTTCTCTTCTCCTGAGCTTATGATTGAGCTCTTTTAAAGCACTTTACATTTTAATCTTTCATTTGCACTCTATGTCCTTTTAATGATTTTAAAGCTAATTTATAATTTTATGCTGCAATCTTAATTATATGGGGGTTAATTATATGTTTTAATGTTTCTCAAATTACATGTTTTTCTGTCTTTATTTTAACAAACCTGATGCTGCTTTTAAAACTATTCTTTAACATATTTATGAATTGTTTATCTTCATAACACTCGTTTGTTACTGACTCATATGTGAATTATAATGCAGGGATGTTTTGTGTCTTCAAAGAAAAAGAAAGTTACACCAGGAATTAGACTGGACGATAAAACAAAACTATAGAAGATTCAGACCTGTCAACAGTGTGAATTTATATATTTGAAGCTGTATTATTACGTTAATGATCAAGAGTCAATATATTGTTTAATTGTGATTTTAAAAGATTTTTGATTTTGTATGTTTGATTTCTCCTTATGCCAAAAATTGAACAAAGTATATTTAAAAAGTTAAAACCATTGCATAATAATAAACTATAAATGAAATTGATAATTACTATTATTATTTTTATTATTATTATTATCTTATTATCATGAATATTTGGGCCTGTATTGGACATGCAGCGACGGTCTCAGGCTGGAAATCAAACCAGCAATCTCACAAATGCATCTCAATAAAAGGTAACTTAATAAATCAGTGAAAGCTTCATGTAGGAGTTCAATTTCAAGTCAGCAAATATTTCTTCACTGAGGTCAAAGTTCAGCAGCGTGTGAACGGACATGTGAACGTACTGTACTGTCACTTTTTGACTATCCAACAAAAAAAAAGCCCCCAAAAAAGGACACACGTAGTCAAAACCAAAGCGACGCCCCCGCCTGCAGTTATCTTTTAATAACTGCTGACTCGCTTTTCCTATAAACACAGAGTTCACTTTTTTTTTTTTTTTAAACTCTTCACACTGTCAGCACAACACGAGTCAGTGTGAACTCGACTAAGGAGCGTTTTCACTTTTCCAGGTTCAAAGTTCATTAACGGTTATCTCTCGTCCCAACGTCCTCATCAGCGAGCTTGTGACTGAAGAGTTGGCGTGTCAGCGTTAGTTACGGTTAGATTAGGGTTCAGGTTAGTTTAGGCTGGATTTTGTGTTTTATTAACATAATGAAGAAATATTGATATCAAATGTCTCTGATCCTGCTCGCTGCTAACACAACATGTTATCTGTAGAGTGGTTATTCTCAGTAAAATGTACCAGGTACTATCCCTGGTGGAAACACCAAAATAAAACAAGTGGAGTAGAGCTAGAACTGTATAATGGAAAAGTGCCATCAGTTGTGATAAAAGAAAACCAGAAATGTCTCAGAGGTTTTAGTTTGTAGTCGTTTCCTCGCTGCCATGAAGAAAGTTACCACGACATCAACACGAAATGTGACACTTTGGTCCAAATCACTACCAGTTTGTTGATTTTGCTAACTCATATGGTCTCTTGTTGTGTCTGTATTTTCACTTGTAGTTTTCAGTTGTATTGTTTATTGACATTTTTTCGTACAAGTGAAACTGTTTTACTTTAAAAAAAGGTATAGTAAGCGATGAGGGGGAAAACGAGGAGGAAAGTTGTTGATATTTGAGTGAAAACCAAAACACCTCCCCCTTCCCTCCGTGCTCCTTCTGGGGCTCCACCCCCGAAGTTCATGGACGCGCATTGTCATGGCAACTGACCAACATGGCGGAGTCTGAAGCGTCTGCTGCGGGACGGTAAGTTAGCAGCATTTATTGCTCTGATAGTAGCTACAGGTGGCTAGCTTGGCTAACACCAGACCGCATCTCAACCGCATGTGAGATTATTGTGATAGCTAACCTGTGTTTATATGTCTTCATGACTGTAAACACTTTGAAAGCAGTGAACAAACTCCAAATACACAACGAGCAGTTACAAAGCAGCTACGTTGTAGGTTACGTTAGCGCAGTCCTTCTCAAATAGTGGGGCGCGCCCCCCTGGGGGGGCGCTGTGCGATGCCAGGGGGGGCGCGTCTGACCCCGGGGAACATGTGTTTTTTTTTTTTTTTGCAAAGTGTAATTGCACGTCAACTACAGTAGGTGGCAGTGGCGCTCACATTGTCAGAGTGCGCACAGGGAATATTCACTCGATGGTTTGTTGACAGTTGAAAGATGCAGTGGTAACCAGGTAACCGAGAGATGGAGAAATATTTAACGGGGATGAAAAGGACGGCGGAGAGAAACAGAGATAATGACACAAACGAAAGTCACCCGAAAGCTAAGACGAGGAAATACGACGAAGCGTATGTAGCACTTGGCTTCACTGTGACTACGGTGGGAAACGAGGAAAGACCGGTGTGTTTACTGTGTCTTAAAATCTTGGCAGCGGACAGCTTGAAGCCAAACAAATTAAGGCGTCACTTAAACACATTACACCCCAATCAGGCTGATAAGCCGCTTGAGTTTTTTCAGCGAAAACGTGCTGAATATTGCCAACAGTCATCCAACTTTGTGAAGGCAACTTCTGTAAACCAGCGAGCACTGTTAGCATCATATAAGGTAGCGTACCAAATTGCTCGGTGCAAAAAGCCCCACACTATAGGAGAGGAGCTGATACTGCCTGCAGCATTAGACATGGTGTCTGTCATGCTGGATGACGCAAGTGCTGCAAAATTAAAAACTATCCCTCTGTCCAATGACACTGTCGCCAGACGTATAAATGACATTGCTAACGATCTTCAAGATCAGCTGGTAGAAAACCTGAAAGACAAACGTTTTGCCTTACAATTTGATGAAGCAACTGACAGCAACAAAGACTGTTTGTTTATTGCATATGTGCGTTTTGATATGACAAACTCTCTGTGTGAGGATCTACTTTTCTGTAAATATGTCAGAGACAGAGCCACGGCTGAAGAGCTATTCAAAATGCTGGACTGCTTTCTGACTGAGAATGGGCTGAAGTGGGAGAACTGCATTGGTGTTTGCAGTGATGGCGCACAGACCATGGCAGGGGTGAGAAAAGGACTTCGGACACTCATCAAGAAGGCCTCACCTAATTCTGAGTGGACACACTGTGTTTTACACAGAGAAGCACTGGCGTCAAGGCACCTTTCCTCTGAATTAAGTGAGGTTATGACTGACATTTTAGGTGTAGTCAATTTTATAAAGACCAGACCACTAAAAACAAGAGTCTTCTCTGCTATCTGTGAGGAGATGGGAGCTGAACATGAAGCTGTGCTCTTTCACAGTGAAGCAAGATGGCTGTCGCGAGGCAAAGTCTTCTCCCGAGTTTTTGAGCTCAGAGAGCAGATAAAAATGTTTTTGGAGCAGGAGCAGAAGTATGAAACCGCAGCAAAATTTAGTGATGAGAACTTCCTGGTGAGACTGGCCTACCTGAGTGACATATTTGGAAAGCTAAATGAACTAAATCTGCAGCTTCAAGGGAAAGATAAACACCTCCCTCAGGTCACAGACAAGATCAGCTCTTTCACTCGAAAGCTAGCAATGTGGGGCAGACGACTCGAAGAGGGAAATACTGATTCATTCGAGAACCTGCAGGAGTTTGTTAACACCACTGACTGTGATGCCACCTCAGTGATTCCATGTATCCAGCAGCATATCTCATCACTGATTGGATTCTTTAAAAAGTACTTCCCTGAAAACAGTTCCCAGTATGACTGGGTGAGAGAACCTTTCAATGCATCAGCTCCAACTGGTTTCAGCTCTGCAGAGGAGGACCAGTTCATTGACATGACATCTGACTCCACACTGAGACTGAGCTTCCCAGCACAGACACTCAGTGAGTTCTGGCTGAGTGTAGAGAGGCAGTATCCACTCCTAGGACAGAGGGCCATGGGTATTCTTCTGCCTTTTGCAACCTCTTATCTTTGTGAGACTGGCTTCTCTGCTGTTGCTGCACTGAAGACCAAGTACAGGTCCCAGCTAGACATTGAGCAGGAGCTGAGAGTTGCAGTATCATGCTTCAAACCCCGCTTCGAAAAGCTGTGCACTGCAAAACGTGCTCATTGTAGCCATTAATCCTCATGGGCACAAATTGTTTTATTCATTTTTGTTTCATAGATTTCCTGTTGAGAGGAGTTACTTGAATACTTGAAAAGAAAAATAAGTTATTAGCCATTGGGGTATTTATTTATTTTGCTTTTATGTTAAAATTTTGATGTGTGAAAAATGAGTTAACAGAGTCTTTGTTTGAGTATCTGTGGTCCAAAAGAGTTTATGTTTTTCACTTTTCAATCTTGTTCTGCAATTAAATTTTACCAAAATGTTTAAGATAGTAGGTTAAATATAATATTTCATATATTGTGCTCCTGAGTTAATGTTGCTGACCAGTTTGAATGTATTATTATTTATTGATTTTATTGATTTTTATTTGTCAGCATCAGATGGAGTGTGCACTATTTGAGAAGGACTGAATTAATTTGTTAAAAAGTGTGGTTTCAATAAGGAGGTTTTTTAATCCTAACTTTAATGCACTAATAACTTTGATGTACTTTAAATCTTCTCTGCTACAGACTAAAATACAAGGTTAATAAAGTTATTCTTTGTTGTAAGTTATAAGTTGATCTATATATTTTTTTGCGGGGGGGGGGGGGGGGGGGGCTTGAAATGTTTTCTGCTTCCTAGGGGGGGCGTACAGAAAATTAATTGAGAAGCACTGCGTTAGCGCGTTAGCTGCTAACGTTAGCTGCGAAGCTAACGTGCAGAGCGTCAAACAGCTGTGATACTTTACAGATAACATCACAACAACAACATATCCTGACTAACTAGACAGTGAGCTGAATGTCAGCAGGTAACGTTACAGTGTATGTGAAGCAGAGCTGATGTTTATTTTTTGTTGTTTTTTAAAGAGCTGATGTTACTCACCTGTCCGGCAGAGCAGCGTCCGCCTTCACTCTCCGGGTCTCCGTCAGTCTCTCCAGCGGGTCTCCGTCGTCCCCTGTCGTCCCCTCCGCCGTTAGAAAACCACACTGATGTGTCCGCGGGTCCTTGTCTGGTCAGAGTACTTCTTTTATATGTTTTGTTCTTCTAACTTTCTCCTCTCTGGATGTTTCTTGGTCAGCTCTCCTTCTCCACTACGTTTGTAACGGTCCTAACGGTCCTTCCTCTATGGTCAAAACGGTCCTAACTGACGTTTCTCTCTCCGACTGGAGGACTACGTCATTACGTACGTTGGACCTATTTAAAGCTGCGCTGGTGTAGAGACGAGTTATGATGAGTGAGAATATGAACAGTGTGTAAAGCTTTAGTAAATTTAACTGCTAATCATTATGCACGTTTACTTAAGTAGGATTTTAAATGCAGGACTTCTAGAGGAGTACTTTTACATCGTGGTATTTCTACTTTATTTTAACGCACAGCAACATCATTATTGTTTAATAGATGTTGGTTTTTCAACATAAGGAGAGAATATTTACTATAAATATTGTATATGCAGGGCCGGCCCGTGGCATAGGCAGTATAGGCAAATGCTAAGGGCGCCGTCCATCCAGGGGGCGCCACAAATGGGGGAAGAAAAAAAAAAAAATGTAACACTTCCACTATTCTTAAAACTACTTGGTATCATGTCTTAATATGAAGATAATAAGCCCACATTAATTTAACTGCATAGCCAAGTCTGTTAAATAGGAATACTAATAATAATAATGATGACACGTTACTTTCCTAAGACGCCCCCCCCCCCACACACTAATTAGACTGTACCTGCTACCTGGGGGAGGATGGTCGTTTTTTAACGTGACCCCAAGGCAAGCTCGACAACAATATGTCATAACGTCCCAAACTGTCTGGTGCCCAGGGGAGGAAAAAAAGAAAAGAAGAGGAGGAAAAACGAAACAAAGACAGAGGTAACGTTACAATAAAGATGATGTCATGACATCATTTGTGTGTTGCAGAACGACGATAACGTCGTTAACCATTAGCATAACATGGTTTGTTGTTAAACTGTTAGTTTTAACGCCAGTTAATCTTATGGAAGAGCCTAAGTTGGAAAATAGTAATGTAACTACTCCCACCTTACTTCCCAGCAAGCACATTTTGGTTGAAAAGACGTCTAAAAGACGTCTATGGTAACCGGTGAAAAGACGTTGAAAATTGGTTGAAAAGTGAACGTTTTTTTACCGGCTATATGGAGACATTTATTCAACTTTCACATAGAAAACATATTCACCGGGAATTGCTGTATAGAAAATTCCCAGCTTATTTAGTGTGCAGACATAGCCTACATAGTTTCATATTTATGATACTTTATTCAACATTAAATGCTTTGAAATTACGTTTTGTTTAGACGTCATTTCACCTTATAGAAAAAACGTCAAAATAATCAATAGAGATACAACTGAGGTAATTATCAACCGACATCAAACTAATGTGTGTTTTGTGACACGTTGATGTTGTAACTGTTTTTAGACGGTTGAAAAGACGTTCAGACCTCATATCAACCTGTTTTTAACCGGAAATCAAACGTTGAAATTACGGGTTGTGCTCGCTGGGTTTCCTCAGGGAAATGTGTAAATATTAGATCTATTCAGCATTTTTATTAACATCTGGTTAGCTAAGGTTTTCTTAGCTTGTAATAGTCAATCAAAATGCTATTCCTTTTCCACCCTTTTATTATAGTTGTAAGCCTAGCTGTATGTTGTGTTACAGTTCATATTGTCTAAAGTGTGTTTATAGTGTTAAACTTTACATCAGTGTTAAAGTGCACATCATTCATGTTATAGCATAATTTAGCATTCCCACATTCTATATTATACTGCAGTTTACTACTTCTTTGCATTCTGCTAATCAGTATTTTGTTGTAATGACAATAACATTGAATCTTATATAGTTTGCATATCAGAAAAAGTACATTGTATATTATACATGTACAGTATAGTGAACATCATGCATGTATTTCTTAGATTTTTCATTTATATTATTTCATTTCATTTTATTCTTGAAATCATATTATGTATCATATCATATTTATTATTAGACTGGTGTCACATACTCCTCTTCTCTCTTCAGATGCACTGTTGACGTTTCTCAGTCCCACTCCTGCAAATCTTGGGCCACCTACAGCATCAAGCACTCCTCCTGTTGCCTCCACCTCAGCAGCACCACCCAGAAGTGATGCAGCAGCATGTCACTTGTTTACACTTTTTATTTTGTGGGTATTTAAATCTTATACTTTATGTAAGCTATTTATATTATATTTCATATATTCATATCATATTTTTTTGTATTTCTTTCTAATTTGTTCTAAGTATTTTGATTGGGCAATTGCTTTCTTTAAATAAAAGAATGTCCAAGATAAAGCTATTCAGTTTCTTGTGAGTATGTACACCAGCAGTGGAATTTACTTCGATGCAAGGGGGGCGCCACCTAAAATCTTGCCTAGGGCGCCACATTGGTTAGGGCCGGGTCTGTGTATATGTCAGTAAATATGCTTATAAACATGTATATAAATAGAAAATCTCAGAGCAAAATATAAAGAACAGACAAATATTTAAAACTGATACAGCAAAAAATACATATTCAGTTTGTTTGTTAGGCACTTAAAGCTGTATTTAGTGTATACAATGTGCAATATCTTTCATTATTATTATGATCATTGATATTATTTGCACAAGTAAAGAACACATTTCCAGTTTTTGATTATTTTAATTTTACATCCCAAAGTGAAAATCAGAACTGATCATAAATGGTGTCGAGAAGTTAAAGAATTGATTAAAAATGTGTTGATTTAAAGAAACAAACAACAGATAAAGTCAGAAATCATATTTGATGTGAAGAAGAAACATAACTTTTATTCTGAGACGCTGAGTGGAAAATTATTTCAAAGACAAAATCAAAGATGCTGTCATGTGACCGTCTCTGTTTTCACCTATCTCAGCATTAATGTCTCGTTCTCTTTCCTTTCCCAGCCATGCTTTTAATCCAGTGGTTCAAATGTAGGAATTGAAACTTATTCCAGTGCATGTATGTGTTGTTGTGGCTGTTGTGGCTGTTGTCATGGTTTATCCAGTAAACTCAGACTCTTTCAACAATGTGAAAGTTAAGAAGGTTAAGAGGAAGAAGAGCTGTGAACTTCTCAGCCTGAAAGAAACAATAGAAACTCTATTTAGTTCCCAATCAAACACCAGTAGTGGAAACCAGCCAAATACATTCATTCAGTTATTACTTCCACTGTGAACAAGTTTGACGAACTTTACTTCAATATTTCTATTTTATGCTCTTTTATATTTTTACTGCACTTAATATTCTGTTACTGTGACTGAAAACAGATTTCTGTATTTATGTTATATATATAATAATAATTTACTGTAATACTGCATACTACATCACTATAATACTGCAGTACTTTTACTGTAATACTGCATACTACATCACTATAATACTGCAGTACTTTTACTGTAATACTGCATACTACATCACTATAATACTGCAGTACTTTTACTGTAATACTGCATACTACAGCACTATAATACTGCAGTACTTTTACTGTAATACTGCATACTACAGCACTATAATACTGCAGTACTTTTACTGTAATACTGCATACTACATCACTATAATACTGCAGTACTTTTACTGTAATACTGCATACTACATCACTATAATACTGCAGTACTTTTACTGTAATACTGCATACTACATCACTATAATACTGCAGTACTTTTACTGTAATACTGCATACTACAGCACTATAATACTGCAGTACTTTTACTGTAATACTGCATACTACAGCACTATAATACTGCAGTACTTTTACTGTAATACTGCATACTACATCACTATAATACTGCAGTACTTTTACTGTAATACTGCATACTACATCACTATAATACTGCAGTACTTTTACTGTAATACTGCATACTACATCACTATAATACTGCAGTACTTTTACTGTAATACTGCATACTACATCACTATAATACTGCAGTACTTTTACTGTAATACTGCATACTACATCACTATAATACTGCAGTACTTTTACTGTAATACTGCATACTACAGCACTATAATACTGCAGTACTTTTACTGTAATACTGCATACTACAGCACTACAATACTGCAGTACTTTTACTGTAATACTGCATACTACATCACTCATAATACTGCAGTACTTTTACTGTAATACTGCATACTACATCACTATAATACTGCAGTACTTTTACTGTAATACTGCATACTACAGCACTATAATACTGCAGTACTTTTACTGTAATACTGCATACTACAGCACTATAATACTGCAGTACTTTTACTGTAATACTGCATACTACATCACTATAATACTGCAGTACTTTTACTGTAATACTGCATACTACATCACTATAATACTGCAGTACTTTTACTGTAATACTGCATACTACATCACTATAATACTGCAGTACTTTTACTGTAATACTGCATACTACATCACTATAATACTGCAGTACTTTTACTGTAATACTGCATACTACATCACTATAATACTGCAGTACTTTTACTGTAATACTGCATACTACATCACTATAATACTGCAGTACTTTTACTGTAATACTGCATACTACAGCACTATAATACTGCAGTACTTTTACTGTAATACTGCATACTACAGCACTACAATACTGCAGTACTTTTACTGTAATACTGCATACTACATCACTATAATACTGCAGTACTTTTACTGTAATACTGCATACTACATCACTATAATACTGCAGTACTTTTACTGTAATACTGCATACTACATCACTATAATACTGCAGTACTTTTACTGTAATACTGCATACTACATCACTATAATACTGCAGTACTTTTACTGTAATACTGCATACTACAGCACTATAATACTGCAGTACTTTTACTGTAATACTGCATACTACAGCACTATAATACTGCAGTACTTTTACTGTAATACTGCATACTACATCACTATAATACTGCAGTACTTTTACTGTAATACTGCATACTACATCACTATAATACTGCAGTACTTTTACTGTAATACTGCATACTACAGCACTATAATACTGCAGTACTTTTACTGTAATACTGCATACTACAGCACTATAATACTGCAGTACTTTTACTGTAATACTGCATACTACATCACTATAATACTGCAGTACTTTTACTGTAATACTGCATACTACATCACTATAATACTGCAGTACTTTTACTGTAATACTGCATACTACATCACTATAATACTGCAGTACTTTTACTGTAATACTGCATACTACATCACTATAATACTGCAGTACTTTTACTGTAATACTGCATACTACATCACTATAATACTGCAGTACTTTTACTGTAATACTGCATACTACATCACTATAATACTGCAGTACTTTTACTGTAATACTGCATACTACAGCACTATAATACTGCAGTACTTTTACTGTAATACTGCATACTACAGCACTACAATACTGCAGTACTTTTACTGTAATACTGCATACTACATCACTATAATACTGCAGTACTTTTACTGTAATACTGCATACTACATCACTATAATACTGCAGTACTTTTACTGTAATACTGCATACTACATCACTATAATACTGCAGTACTTTTACTGTAATACTGCATACTACATCACTATAATACTGCAGTACTTTTACTGTAATACTGCATACTACATCACTATAATACTGCAGTACTTTTACTGTAATACTGCATACTACATCACTATAATACTGCAGTACTTTTACTGTAATACTACATACTACATCACTATAATACTGCAGTACTTTTACTGTAATACTGCATACTACATCACTCATAATACTGCAGTACTTTTACTGTAATACTGCATACTACATCACTATAATACTGCAGTACTTTTACTGTAATACTGCATACTACATCACTATAATACTGCAGTACTTTTACTGTAATACTACATACTACATCACTATAATACTGCAGTACTTTTACTGTAATACTGCATACTACATCACTCATAATACTGCAGTACTTTTACTGTAATACTGCATACTACATCACTCATAATACTGCAGTACTTTTACTGTAATACTGCATACTACATCACTATAATACTGCAGTACTTTTATTGTAATACTGCATACTACATCACTATAATACTGCAGTACTTTTACTGTAATACTACATACTACATCACTATAATACTGCAGTACTTTTACTGTAATACTGCATACTACATCACTATAATACTGCAGTACTTTTACTGTAATACTACATACTACATCACTATAATACTGCAGTACTTTTACTGTAATACTGCATACTACATCACTCATAATACTGCAGTACTTTTACTGTAATACTGCATACTACATCACTCATAATACTGCAGTACTTTTACTGTAATACTGCATACTACATCACTATAATACTGCAGTACTTTTATTGTAATACTGCATACTACATCACTATAATACTGCAGTACTTTTACTGTAATACTACATACTACATCACTATAATACTGCAGTACTTTTACTGTAATACTGCATACTACATCACTATAATACTGCAGTACTTTTACTGTAATACTGCATACTACATCACTCATAATACTGCAGTACTTTTACTGTAATACTGCATACTACATCACTCATAATACTGCAGTACTTTTACTGTAATACTGCATACTACATCACTCATAATACTGCAGTACTTTTACTGTAATACTGCATACTACATCACTATAATACTGCAGTACTTTTACTGTAATACTGCATACTACATCACTATAATACTGCAGTACTTTTACTGTAATACTGCATACTACATCACTATAATACTGCAGTACTTTTACTGTAATACTGCATACTACATCACTATAATACTGCAGTACTTTTACTGTAATACTGCATACTACATCACTATAATACTGCAGTACTTTTACTGTAATACTGCATACTACATCACTATACTACTGCAGTACTTTTACTGTAATACTACATACTACATCACTCATAATACTGCAGTACTTTTACTGTAATACTGCATACTACATCACTATAATACTGCAGTACTTTTACTGTAATACTGCATACTACATCACTATAATACTGCAGTACTTTTACTGTAATACTGCATACTACATCACTATAATACTGCAGTACTTTTACTGTAATACTGCATACTACATCACTATAATACTGCAGTACTTTTACTGTAATACTGCATACTACATCACTATAATACTGCAGTACTTTTACTGTAATACTGCATACTACATCACTATAATACTGCAGTACTTTTACTGTAATACTGCATACTACATCACTATAATACTGCAGTACTTTTACTGTAATACTGCATACTACATCACTATACTACTGCAGTACTTTTACTGTAATACTACATACTACATCACTCATAATACTGCAGTACTTTTACTGTAATACTGCATACTACATCACTATAATACTGCAGTACTTTTACTGTAATACTGCATACTACATCACTATAATACTGCAGTACTTTTACTGTAATACTGCATACTACATCACTATAATACTGCAGTACTTTTACTGTAATACTGCATACTACATCACTATAATACTGCAGTACTTTTACTGTAATACTGCATACTACATCACTATAATACTGCAGTACTTTTACTGTAATACTACATACTACATCACTCATAATACTGCAGTACTTTTACTGTAATACTGCATACTACATCACTATAATACTGCAGTACTTTTACTGTAATACTGCATACTACATCACTATAATACTGCAGTACGTTTACTGTAATACTGCATACTACATCACTATAATACTGCAGTACTTTTACTGTAATACTGCATACTACATCACTATAATACTGCAGTACTTTTACTGTAATACTGCATACTACATCACTATAATACTGCAGTACTTTTACTGTAATACTGCATACTACATCACTATAATACTGCAGTACTTTTACTGTAATACTGCATACTACATCACTATAATACTGCAGTACTTTTACTGTAATACTGCATACTACATCACTATAATACTGCAGTACTTTTACTGTAATACTGCATACTACATCACTATAATACTGCAGTACTTTTACTGTAATACTACATACTACATCACTCATAATACTGCAGTACTTTTACTGTAATACTGCATACTACATCACTATAATACTGCAGTACTTTTACTGTAATACTGCATACTACATCACTATAATACTGCAGTACGTTTACTGTAATACTGCATACTACATCACTATAATACTGCAGTACTTTTACTGTAATACTGCATACTACATCACTATAATACTGCAGTACTTTTACTGTAATACTGCATACTACATCACTATAATACTGCAGTACTTTTACTGTAATACTGCATACTACATCACTATAATACTGCAGTACTTTTACTGTAATACTGCATACTACATCACTATAATACTGCAGTACTTTTACTGTAATACTGCATACTACATCACTATAATACTGCAGTACTTTTACTGTAATACTGCATACTACATCATTCATAATACTGCAGTACTTTTACTGTAATACTGTAATACTGCATACTACAGCACTCATAATACTGCAGTACTCTACTGTAATACTGCATACTACATCACTCATAATACTGCAGTACTTTAACTGTAATACTGCATACTACATCACTATAATACTGCAGTACTTTTACTGTAATACTGCATACTACATCACTATAATACTGCAGTACTTTTACTGTAATACTGCATACTACATCACTATAATACTGCAGTACTTTTACTGTAATACTGCATACTACATCACTATAATACTGCAGTACTTATCAGTTGGACTCTGAATGAATGAATGTGTGTGTTGGATGTTTAAACATGTTCACTTCAACAATTCGATGTTGTGTTTCCAGTCTCTCTGCTGCCCCCTAGTGGCGTTAATAACAACCTGCAGTTTTAAATAGACCCATTCTCTTCACTGGAAACCTGCAAATAAATGAGTCTGTATTTAAATCTAAGCTTTTGTTTAATAATAACTGCAGTGTTATATTAGCAGTTAAACTTCCAAATGTCATCCAGACATATCAGTTTTTGTTTTTTTTATAATAACACTCATTTTTACAGTACACAGTTGGCTTGTCATATAAATATAAAATAAAAATAGTTCCATATTTCTGTATTTTTCACAACTTTTGTCTTCTCATAGTCAGAAATTAAAGTCTCCTTCCAGACATGTTTCACCCCAGTTCTCCTCTTGTCTCTTCGTGTAATCCCAGTAGAGTTCATACAGTAATAATAACATGTGAGGTTAAAGCATGACTTATTATAACAGTAAAAACAATAAAGCGATCAAAGAGAAAGCAATTTTTTATTTGAGTGTGTTTCAATTGAAGTTTGGGTAGTTAGTATTGACTGAGAGGGGATAGGTCTGCTCAAAACTAAATCTATTGAACCCATTTAACTATTTTAGGTCAATCTTTAGTACTTGTATGAGGTATGTAATGCACAGACAGACCATCAGATTGTGTTATGGTTGCTATAGATACAGGTTGTGTTCTATGGTTGCCATAGATACAGGCTGTTCTATGGTTGCTATAGATACAGGTTGTGCTTATGGTTGCTATAGATACAGGTTGTGTTATGGTTGCCCTAGATACAGGTTGTGCTATGGTTGCTATAGATACAGGTTGTGTTCTATGGTTGCTATAGATACAGGCTGTTCTATGGTTGCTATAGATACAGGTGGTTCTATGGTTGCTATAGATACAGGTTGTGTTCTATGGTTGCTATAGATACAGGCTGTTCTATGGTTGCTATAGATACAGGTGGTTCTATGGTTGCTATATATACAGGTTGTGCTATGGTTGCTATAGATACAGGTGGTTCTATGGTTGCTATATACAGGTTGTGCTATGGTTGCTATAGATACAGGTGGTTCTATGGTTGCTATAGATACAGGTTGTGTTCTATGGTTGCTATAGATACAGGTTGTTCAATGGTTGCTATAGATATAGGTTGTGTTATGGTTGCTATAGATACAGGTTGTTCTATGGTTGCTATAGATACAGGTTGTGTTATGGTTGCCCTAGATACAGGTTGTGCTATGGTTGCTATAGATACAGGTTGTGTTATGGTTGCCCTAGATACAGGTTGTGCTATGGTTGCTATAGATATAGGTTGTGTTATGGTTGCTATAGATACAGGTTGTTCTATGGTTGCCCTAGATACAGGTTGTGCTATGGTTGCTATAGATACAGGTTGTGTTCTATGGTTGCTATAGATACAGGCTGTTATATGGTTGCTATAGATACAGGTGGTTCTATGGTTGCTATAGATACAGGTTGTGTTCTATGGTTGCTATAGATACAGGTGGTTCTATGGTTGCTATAGATACAGGTTGTGTTCTATGGTTGCTATAGATACAGGCTGTTCTATGGTTGCTATAGATACAGGTGGTTCTATGGTTGCTATATATACAGGTTGTGCTATGGTTGCTATAGATACAGGTGGTTCTATGGTTGCTATATACAGGTTGTGCTATGGTTGCTATAGATACAGGTGGTTCTATGGTTGCTATAGATACAGGTTGTGTTCTATGGTTGCTATAGATACAGGTGGTTCTATGGTTGCTATAGATACAGGTTGTTCTATGGTTGCTATAGATACAGGTTGTTCTATGGTTGCTATAGATACAGGTTGTTCTATGGTTGCTATAGTTACAGGTTGTGCTGACATCAGAGATCCTGCTGGAGACATTTTTAGAAGTTGACTTTCATGTTTTCATCTTGTACATGAACAGAATGAGTCTCTAACATGTTTTTAATAAAAGTTTAGAACCAGTGAAGGTGTGAATGAGTCTGTAGAGGCTGTAAAACATCACATTTAGACTCAATGAGGATATAAATCCATGTTTTATGTTGTCAAGGCCTCAAAGAGGAATAGTGCTTTCATGGTGTGATCCACAAAGGGTTAATTAGTATCACAGGTGTTTTCAATCATATCATCAACTCTGCTGTTTTGTATGAATCACATTGAACTTGGAAAACAGCAGGAGAACTAGAGAGTGGTCTGCAGACATTAAAATAAAAGGTAATAGCCAATCATGGTCAACGTGAGCTTGATGTTCCTGTGATCACTACTGCCAAAATTAGTAAGAAGTTTAAGGTCCGTAGAAGTGTAGCAAATATCTCTGGACGTGGTCGCATGAGGAAAATCAGTCCGAGATCAAGTGGTCGATAAAGAACCAACGAGAGCTTCCCCACGGATGAATAACTTCACACATTGTTTTTTTGTGGACCCAGCATCAAATTTCTGCTTTTAATCCATTTAGAGAGAATATATTAGAGGATTATGGTAAAATGTCTAAGTGGTGTAACCATAAAAACTTTGTACCAAATAATTCAACGTTGCTTAAAAACAGTAAATAGTCAATAAAACACCTTCCTTCCTTCCTTCCTTCCTTCCTTCCTTCCTTCCTTCCTTCCTTCCTTCCTTCCTTCCTACCTAACACCATATCAACTAGTTAGGCATGATCTTACATCCTTCCTTCCTTCCCTCCTTCCTTCCTTCCTACCTACCTAACACCATATCAACTAGTTTGGCATGATCTTACATCCTTCCTTCCTTCCTTCCTTCCTTCCTTCCTACCTAACACCATATCAACTAGTTAGGCATGATCTTACATCCTTCCTTCCTTCCCTCCTTCCTTCCTTCCTACCTACCTAACACCATATCAACTAGTTTGGCATGATCTTACATCCTTCCTTCCTTCCTTCCTTCCTTCCTACCTACCTAACACCATATCAACTAGTTTGGCATGATCTTACATCCTTCCTTTCTTCCTTCCTTCCTTCCTTCCTACCTAACACCATATCAACTAGTTTGGCATGATCTTACATCCTTCCTTCCTTCCTTCCTACCTAACACCATATCAACTAGTTAGGCATGATCTTACATTATAACTTTTATATTAAATAAAGCTAATGGAATACTATTGTTCTAAATAATACATTTCATCTGGTTACCATGGAGACCAGGAAACATTTGAAGTCATTATTAGTATAAGTCCACTTAAGTACACTGTAGGTGGGTTAATTAAGATGGTCATAATTTATATGTTGCTTTAGTTTTATACAAGTTCAATATTCAAAAAGTACCAGATACCCCTTCCTCCTCATGTTTCTGTCTGTTTAATGGACGTTGGCGTGTGTTACTCTGGTTGACCACTAGATGGTGCTCTGATATAATTTTCTCTTGCTGGCTCTCTGTGTGTCTGTCAGTGTGTTTGAGTCTGCAGTGATGATGAAGGTGATGAGGAGTGAACAGCTGAGTCTGATTTCAGCAGCTGAAGCATCAACACCTCTTTAAGATGATCAAATAAAACTTTTTCTACGTCACCACCTGCTGTTAGTCTGGATGTGAAAATATATCAGAGTGATAATGTGATGCTACTTTCTACTCCACTACATTTATTTAACAGCTTTAGTTACTTTTCAGATGCAGATTTGACTCAATGGATAATATAACAAGCTTTTAAAATACAACACATTGTTAAAGATGAAACCAGTCAGCAGTGTGTAGTCGGCTCACATTTCAGATGTCTATGAGTTGTTAACAGCTCCACCAAATACTGATTTTCCCTCTAAACCAGGCATGTCAAACTCATTTCACAAAGGGCCATGTGGCTGCAGGTTTCACCCCAACCAAGCAGGAGCACACCAGGCTCGACTCATTTAATCAGCTGAACTCTCTTCAGTCAGCTGATTGGTGTGCATTTGTGCTCCTGTTTGGTTGGAATGAAAACCTGCAGCCACATGGCCCTTTGTGAAATGAGTTTACATGCCTGCTCTAAACTTCTCACATGCTTTCATTTCAATAAATGTTCAAATGATCCAATATTTCAGCAAAAATCAAAGATTAGAGAAAAAGTCCAAAAACTGAAAACACATTTGTGTATCAGAACTTTGTTTTTTCTTCTTTCCTCTCCCATTAATCATCTCAGCAGCCCTCACATTTATCTGCTGACCCTTTGGAGGGGCCCCACCCCTAGGTTGGGAACCACTGGACTAAACTAGCTAACCGTATATAAAGTAGTATAAACTAGCTAACTGTATAAAGTAGTGTAAACTAGCTAACTGTATATAAAGTAGTATAAACTAGCTAACTGTATATAAAGTAGCGTAAACTAGCTAACTGTATATAAAGTAGCATAAACTAGCTAACTGTATATAAAGTAGTATAAACTAGCTAACTGTATATAAAGTAGTATAAACTAGCTAACTGTATATAAAGTAGTATAAACTAGCTAACTGTATATAAAGTAGCATAAACTAGCTAACTGTATATAAAGTAGTGTAAACTAGCTAACTGTATATAAAGTAGTATAAACTAGCTAACTGTATATAAAGTAGTGTAAACTAGCTAACTGTATATAAAGTAGTATAAACTAGCTAACTGTATATAAAGTAGTGTAAACTAGCTAACTGTATATAAAGTAGTGTAAACTAGCTAACTGTATATAAAGTAGTGTAAACTAGCTAACTGTATATAAAGTAGTGTAAACTAGCTAACTGTATATAAAGTAGTATAAACTAGCTAACTGTATATAAAGTAGTATAAACTAGCTAACTGTATATAAAGTAGTATAAACTAGCTAACTGTATAAAGTAGTGTAAACTAGCTAACTGTATATAAAGTAGTATAAACTAGCTAACTGTATAAAGTAGTGTAAACTAGCTAACTGTATATAAAGTAGTATAAACTAGCTAACTGTATATAAAGTAGTGTAAACTAGCTAACTGTATATAAAGTAGTATAAACTAGCTAACTGTATATAAAGTAGTGTAAACTAGCTAACTGTATATAAAGTAGTATAAACTAGCTAACTGTATATAAAGTAGTATAAACTAGCTAACTGTATATAAAGTAGTATAAACTAGCTAACTGTATATAAAGTAGTATAAACTAGCTAACTGTATATAAAGTAGTATAAACTAGCTAACTGTATATAAAGTAGTGTAAACTAGCTAACTGTATATAAAGTAGTATAAACTAGCTAACTGTATATAAAGTAGTGTAAACTAGCTAACTGTATATAAAGTAGTATAAACTAGCTAACTGTATATAAAGTAGTATAAACTAGCTAACCGTATATAAAGTAGTATAAACTAGCTAACTGTATATAAAGTAGTATAAACTAGCTAACTGTATATAAAGTAGTGTAAACTAGCTAACTGTATATAAAGTAGTATAAACTAGCTAACTGTATATAAAGTAGTATAAACTAGCTAACTGTATATAAAGTAGTATAAACTAGCTAACCGTATATAAAGTAGTATAAACTAGCTAACCGTATAAAGTAGTGTAAACTAGCTAACTGTATATAAAGTAGTATAAACTAGCTAACTGTATAAAGTAGTGTAAACTAGCTAACTGTATATAAAGTAGTATAAACTAGCTAACTGTATATAAAGTAGTGTAAACTAGCTAACTGTATATAAAGTAGTATAAACTAGCTAACTGTATATAAAGTAGTGTAAACTAGCTAACTGTATATAAAGTAGTATAAACTAGCTAACTGTATATAAAGTAGTATAAACTAGCTAACTGTATATAAAGTAGTATAAACTAGCTAACTGTATATAAAGTAGTGTAAACTAGCTAACTGTATATAAAGTAGTGTAAACTAGCTAACTGTATATAAAGTAGTATAAACTAGCTAACTGTATATAAAGTAGTATAAACTAGCTAACCGTATATAAAGTAGTATAAACTAGCTAACCGTATAAAGTAGTGTAAACTAGCTAACTGTATATAAAGTAGTATAAACTAGCTAACTGTATAAAGTAGTGTAAACTAGCTAACTGTATATAAAGTAGTATAAACTAGCTAACTGTATATAAAGTAGTGTAAACTAGCTAACTGTATATAAAGTAGTATAAACTAGCTAACTGTATATAAAGTAGTGTAAACTAGCTAACTGTATATAAAGTAGTATAAACTAGCTAACTGTATATAAAGTAGTATAAACTAGCTAACTGTATATAAAGTAGTATAAACTAGCTAACTGTATATAAAGTAGTATAAACTAGCTAACTGTATATAAAGTAGTATAAACTAGCTAACTGTATATAAAGTAGTATAAACTAGCTAACTGTATATAAAGTAGTATAAACTAGCTAACTGTATATAAAGTAGTATAAACTAGCTAACTGTATATAAAGTAGTATAAACTAGCTCCACCTCCAGCAGCTACAACAGTAACATGCTGCTCTAACACTGATGCTTCACTATTAATAATCTAATGATGTCATATATAATAATATGTCACTACTTTTACTGTAATACTGCATACTACATCACTATAATACTGCAGTACTTTTACTGTAATACTGCATACTACATCACTATAATACTGCAGTACTTTTACTGTAATACTGCATACTACATCACTCATAATACTGCAGTACTTTTTACACAGCTGTATTTGTACCTGTACTTTTTCAACAGAAATATGAATATTAAGATATGAGCTGGTGAGTCTTCAGGTTAGTTACAGATGAAGTGTGTTGGTGTGTTTCATAATAATAAACTCTCATTTTAATAAAGATGAAGTGAAAGTCTCTCCTGTGTGAGAAGAGCTGCATCCATCTGTGAGTATTATTATGACTTCCATTAAGACAATATGAAAGGATTTATATTTATTTCAATATGTTTTGTTACAGATTTACTGAGAGACATTATTTATAAACATTTCATTTTTACATCTGTTTTTTCTCTTCTTTCCTCATTTTGTGTTTGGAAATAATGTCCCACAATCTATAACCGCTAACAGATGGAAACATGCTGCAGTATAATATTAATAATAATAATAATAATTATTATAATAAAACACTGAACTTATTTGTCTGTTTTATAAATTACAATTAAAACCTGCTGATGTTATTACACCAAATATGATCTGAGGTTATGAATCAGTCTGTAAATCCATCTCAACCTCACCGTGTGTGTGTGTGTGTGTGTGTGTGTGTGTGTGTGTGTGTGTGTGTGTGTGTGTGTGTGTGTGTGTGTGTGTGTGTGCTTCATATTAAGTGTACTGACATTTTGTCGCCTCACAGCAGATTTTGAACAGTTTTAATAGTAAAATGAATTTAACACTCATAAATTGAAGTGTGTTATTATTATTATGTATTTATATTAATCTTAACATAAATATAAAGAAGATATATTTATCATTAATCTGAACACAAACAGGATTCATATAACATATAACAGAGTGTTACAAGAATAAAAGCACAATAAGCTCACACTGAGATCTGTACTGTAAGAAACATTAAATATAAAAAACACAAACATCAGATCAATAAATGAATATTATAGAATTATAATTATATTAAAACAATAATATATGTGCTGACAATTGGATTAGATTATTCTAGGATGTTACACACACACACACACACACACACACACACACACACACACACACACACACACACACACAGCAGATCTGAGGCCTTCAGATTAAAACACCAAATAAATGAAAAGCCTTAAAATCAGAGACAATGTGGAGCACGTTACTAACCTGCTATTGGACATTGATAAGGGCTTCATAAGGGCGCGAGGAGCGTGCACGAGGAGAGTGCACGAGCCTAAAAAAACATTACACTAACATGCTCCTGTAGACCACAGCTGGGTTGGAGTCATTGGAGAACAGATAATAAATATAATAGAAATATAAACTGTGAATATTTCTCTTTTATAATATGTTTAAAAACCTTGAATCAATTCTGCTTATAATATAAAATAAAATAATAAAAAGCCTTCAAATGAATTTAGACCAATGAAGTTGTTCCCTCGTGCAGTGTGTGTGTGTGCACGTGTGCTGCATTGTATTATTCTATCGGCCTCACTTTGGCGCGCACTTTGATGAAGTGTTTGGCGCGCTGACGCTGACAGAGGCTTTGGAACCGCTTCTTCTTCTTCTTCTTTTTTTTCCCGCCAGCCAGGTGATGAACGTCCGGTTGATCAGGCGGAATAAAGAGTAATTAAAACCTATAAATTATCCTCAGGCAGCTCCTCTCTCTCTCCCCGTGAGATAAGAGCCTCGGCCTGGAAAACAAAACCGCCTCACAATAGTGTCTGTGCCTCAGGAGAAGGAGGGAAACACCGGGGAGGAGGAGGAGGAGGAGGAGAGGGGGGGGGGCAGACCTGGAGGTGTGTGCGCGTGCGTGTGTGTGTTAAATTGACGCATATGAAGATGCGGAGAGTGTGTTTTTTTTAAAGCTTATTTGGGATAAAATGTGAAATAGACAGAAGGTGAATGATCAGTGGCGCAGGCCCGTTCCCCCTAACATGACTGCGTGCGCGTGCCTGTGTGCGTGTGTGTGTGTGTGCGTGCGTGTGTGTGTGAGAGAGAAAAGCCCCAAATTCATTACACACCAGGTTAACACTGATCAGCATCTTGAAGGAGTTTCATCAATAAATAAATCTGCAAAAAAACATTCATACATTTTTGGGATCAATGTAAAAATGGTTGTTTTGCACGCGCGCGCTCCGTGTCCACTTAAATATCAACTGTCTGAAGGTGTGTGTGTGTGTGTGTGTGTGTGTGTGTGTTGTGTGTCTGTGCATGTGTGTCTCCCTCTGTGTGTGTGTGTGTGTGTATGTATCTGTGTGTGTGTGTGTGTGTGTATATATATATATGTGTGTGTGTGTGTATATGTATCTGTGTGTGTGTGTGTGTGTATATATATATGTGTGTGTGTGTGTGTATATATATGTGTGTGTGTGTGTGTATGTATCTGTGTGTGTGTGTGTGTGTGTGTGTGTGTATATGTATCTGTGTGTATATATATGTGCGTGTGTGTGTGTGTGTGTGTGTGTGTGTGTGTGTGTGTATATGTATCTGTGTGTATATATATGTGCGTGTGTGTATGTGTGAGTGTGTATGTATCTCTGTGTGTGTATATATATGTGTGTATGTGTGTGTGTGTGTGTGTGTGTGTGTGTGTGTGTATGTGTGTGTGTAACAGATACACCGTAACGAGGCTGAAGGAGCAGTGATAATCTCTTGTTTGGTTTCTGTGTGAAGCTCCTCGCGCTCCTCTTGGCTCAGAAACGTCTCACATTATTGGACGTCGTCACCTCGTGTCCAAAAGTGTCCCGGCCGGTGATTGGCCCGCTGCGCTTTGGATGTTATTCATGCGTCTCCGGTTGGTGTGAGAGAGTGTGTAAGAGCGCGCGTGTGTGTGTGTTGATGTGATGTGAGGACTTTGTCATACAGCGGTGTAAAGCTCTCTCTCTCTCTTTCTCTCTCTCTCTCTCTCTCTCTCTCTCTGTGTGTGTGAGAGCAGCCAGTCTGCTAGTAAGTCACCGACCATGACGCACCGGAGCTCCTTTACGCACGCAGGATGTCCACAGTTTGAATTCCAGCAGCTTGAAATATTCCGGAGATAAAATAACAACAATGTGTTAGTGTTTCCCTCTCGAGTCATATTTTGGATACAAACGCAGACTAAGTGGAAGAAGTGGATTGAGAGAATCAACAAGCCACGTTCTTCATTTTTTTTTTTTGTTGTTGTGGTGCAGCGATGGAGGAGCAGCGGGATCTGCACAGCACGGATAGCAGCGAGGGAGAGAGCGTGTCCCCGTCCCCGAGCCTGCCCTCCCCGCCCATACTGCCTCTGCAGGTCGCTCAGCAGGCCCACAGAACCACCAACTTCTTCATTGACAACATTTTACGGCCGGATTTCGGCTGTAAGAAGGACCACGGCTCCCGGGAAAGGGCGCACACCTCGTCCGGCCGGGAGCGCGTCCACTCGGCGGTCAGCAGGCCGAGTCTCCCCGGGACGCCGAGCCAGGACTCCAACTGCAGCAGTGACAGCACTTCTTCCTCCTCCTCTTCCTCCTCTTCTTTGGCGAGTCCCGTAAAGAGTAACGGAGGAGGAGCAGCAGCAGCGTCCACCGGCAGCAGCACCGGCGGCGGGGTGAAAGCCGAGGAGAGGACTGTCGGAGGGGAGAACACCTCTTCCTCTTCTTCCTCTTCCTCCTCCTCCTCCTCCTCCTCGCTGGTGGTGCTGAACGGCTCCACCGGGGCAGCAACACCGGAGAGCCAGCCGCTGCTCTGGCCCGCATGGGTCTACTGCACCCGGTACTCGGACAGGCCTTCATCTGGTAAGGCAAAAGTTTCATGAAGGAGAAAAAAGAAAAGAAGCGAACATGCACGCGCAGCTTCAGACCGGAGGAGTCAAAACTATTTAACCTACAACTCTCTAAACTACTAAACTACTAAATTACGATAAGAAGTATTAATACATAGTAGAGTGTTCCACTATAGTTTATTATAATAGTATTAATAATAATATAATGATGGTTCAGAATAAAGAATGACAGATTACAGAGAGGACCCTGAAACACAATGTTAATAACAGAACTATTTAAAGTACATTAAAGCTGTTAAAATACAACTATTAAAACATTATATTTATATTATATTTATATTATATTTATATTTAGAGTTATACTTGAACCTTTAAATGGGTTTAAAATCACACAGCTGCCGTAAACTCGCTTCCTACTCAGCACAGACCTACACTATAATCTTATTTATTTATATCAAAAAAACTTAAAATAAATTCATCCTGCTTTTATAATAAAGTGTCATTTATTAAACAAAGAGTTTATTTTAATAAAGTAAATTATGTTTTTTTATTTTCTAATTTTTCTAAAATGTTTAAAAAAAAACTCAACCATAAAAAAACGAGCTTTTTGTTTTAATTTGAAAAATCTTTATAAGCTTAAATTTAAAATCAGTTTATTTTAAATCCTCGTATGAAAAAAAATAAATCAGTTTTTGTGTTTGAAAGGAAAAGTGTGAAATGTGTGTCAGCTTCTTATTTGATTTGAAGGACTCTGGAGGAATAATCACATGTATTAAACGTCATTATTAATAATTAACACATCTAATAAACAGCTTTTTATTTTTATTCTCTTTTAATTTTCTAACATTTTTTTTAATTATAGAAAAAAAAACACATTTATAATAAAAACTAAAAGCACTCCCCTGTGTGTAAGGCTGCAGATATATGTTAGATGATTATAATAATAATATAATATAATGAGATTTATTTAATAAGTTCATTCAGTGCTGAAACGAGCAGCAGCTGAGCAGGAAGTGATGATGACAGCAGCTACTAGAGCGTGTTTGGCCTGTTGTGAGTTTTTAGACGGCGGAACGTTTTCTATCCTTATAAATAATATATATTTATATTTATATTTAAAAAAGA